>NC_081555.1:106798482-107056130 GCF_963082655.1 Stomoxys calcitrans | reverse complement strand
CCAAATGAACTTCAATTAGCTGTAATTTCGTAAATTTTTGGAATATCTCAAATTAGACTTCATAAATGGATTGGCGAAGAAAATATATTTTCATAATGGTATCACTCGTTTTGAAATTCAAGCATATTTTAGCCTTTTTTATCTAATAGTTAGCAAGTGGATGATTTTCAGCTTTTATCATAGGGTACCCCCTCATCAAATTTTCAAAATTTTCACATCGAGATTTTTTTTCGAATTTCAGCCTGAAATGGATTTTTATGCATTTCTTATGCGTTCTTAATCCAAAATAATTTGGTCTCCCCAGTCAAAAGTCGAAAATCGAGCAAATTTTCACAAATTACTAAAAATGCTATCAAAATTTGAAAATTTTCCCTTCCTAGCCCAAATGAACTTCAAGTAGCTGTAATTTCGTCAATTTTTGGAATATCTCAAATTAGACTTCATTAATGGATTGGCGAAGAAAACATCTTTTCATAATGGTATCACTCGTTTTGAAATTCAAGCATATTTTAGCCTTTTTTATCTAATAGTTAGCAAGCGGTCGAATTTCAGCTTTTATCATAGGGTACCCCCTTATCAAATTTTCAAAATTTTCACATCGAAATTTGTTTTCGAATTTCAGCCTGAAATGGATTTTTATGCATTTCTTATGCGTTCTTAATCCAAAATAATCTGGTCTCCCCAGTCAAAAGTCGAAAATCGAGCAAATTTTCACAAATTACTAAAAATGCTATCAAAATTGGAAAATTTTCCCTTCCTAGCCCAAATGAACTTCAAGTAGCTGTAATTTCGTTAATTTTTGGAATATCCCAAATTAGACTTCATTAATGGATTGGCGAAGAAAATATCTTTTCATAATGGTATCACTCGTTTTGAAATTCAAGCATATTTTAGCCTTTTTTATCTAATAGTTAGCAAGCGGACGAATTTCAGCTTTTATCATAGGGTACCCCCTTATCAAATTTTCAAAATTTTAACATCGAAATTTTTTTTTTCGGATTCAAGCCTGAAATGGATTTTTATGCATTTCTTATGCGTTCTTAATCCAAAATAATCTGGTCTCCCCAGTCAAAAGTCGAAAATCGAGCAAATTTTCACAAATGACTAAAAATGCTATCAAAAATTTGAAAATTTTCCCTTCCTAGCCCAAATAAACTTCAATTAGGTGTAATTTCGTCGATTTTTGGAATATCTCAAATTAGAATTTCAGCCTGAAATGGATTTTTATGCATTTCTGATGCGTTCTTAATCCAAAATAATCTGGTCTCCCCAGTCAAAAGTCGAAAATCGAGCAAATTTTCACAAATTACTAAAAATGCAATCAAAATTGGAAAATTTTCCCTTCCTAGCCCAAATGAACTTCAAGTAGCTGTAATTTTGTCAATTTTTGGAATATCTCAAATTAGACCTCATTAATGGATTGGCGAAGAAAATATCTTTTTATAATGGTATCACTCGTTTTGAAATTCAAGCATATTTTAGCCTATTTTATCTAATAGTTAGCAAGCGGATGATTTTCAGCTTTTATCATAGGGTACCCCCTTACCAAATTTTTCACATCGAGATGTTTTTTCGAGTTTAAGCCTGAAATGGATTTTTATGCATTTCTTATGCGTTCTTAATTCAAAATAATCTGGTCTCCCCAGTCAAAAGTCTAAAATCGAGCAAATTTTCACAAATTACTAAAAATGCTACCAAAATTGGAAAATTTTCCCTTCCTAGCCCAAATGAACTTCAATTAGCTGTAATTTCGTCAATTTTTGGAATATCTCAAATTAGACTAGAATTTCAGCCTGAAATGGATTTTTATGCATTTCTGATGCGTTCTTAATCCAAAATAATCTGGTCTCCCCAGTCAAAAGTCGAAAATCGAGCAAATTTTCACAAATTACTAAAAATGCAATCAAAATTGGAAAATTTTCCCTTCCTAGCCCAAATGAACTTCAAGTAGCTGTAATTTTGTCAATTTTTGGAATATCTCAAATTAGACCTCATTAATGGATTGGCGAAGAAAATATCTTTTTATAATGGTATCACTCGTTTTGAAATTCAAGCATATTTTAGCCTATTTTATCTAATAGTTAGCAAGCGGATGATTTTCAGCTTTTATCATAGGGTACCCCCTTACCAAATTTTTCACATCGAGATGTTTTTTCGAGTTTAAGCCTGAAATGGATTTTTATGCATTTCTTATGCGTTCTTAATTCAAAATAATCTGGTCTCCCCAGTCAAAAGTCGAAAATCGAGCAAATTTTCACAAATTACTAAAAATGCTACCAAAATTGGAAAATTTTCCCTTCCTAGCCCAAATGAACTTCAAGTAGCTGTAATTTCGTCAATTTTTGGCATATCTCAAATTAGACTTCATTAATGGATTGGCGAAGAAAATATCTTATCATAATGGTATCACTCGTTTTGAAATTCAAGCATTTTTAGCCTTTTTTATCTAATAGTTAGCAAAGCGGATGATTTTCAGCTTTTATCATACCCCCTTACCCCCTTATCAAATTTTCAAAATTTTCACATCGGAATTTTTTTTCGAATTTAAGCCTGAAATGGATTTTTATTCATTTCTTATGCGTTCTTAATGCAAAATAATCTGGTCTCTCCAGTCAAAAGTCGAAAATCGAGCAAATTTTCACAAATTACTAAAAATGGTATTAAAATTTCAAGTGTTTCGACTTTTGACTGGGGAGACCAAATTATTTTGGATTAAGAACGCATTACAAATGCTTAAAAATCCATTTCAGGCTGTAATTCGAAAAAAAAAAATTCGATATGAAAATTTTTAAAATTTGAACTTCACAAATTTTTAAAAATGCTATCGACTCTTGTTTGAACCGTTAATTGGAGCAGACGTTTTGTTATTTTACTCCGCAAGATTTCTCCTGTAACTCGTAATAGGTCATTATTTTTGGAAGAAAAATTGAAGTCACTCAAGGATAGCTGCGATAGAGCTATCCATTAGGCGGTTGATAATCTGCGTCTGTTTCCAGTGGAGCGTCAGATCTAGAGCTCGGGAGTAGGGTTAGAATGGACTCCAATAACCCAACAGCTACAGTGGTGGTATCAGGCCGTTGTATGTTATTTGCTACAGAAACCTCGACAGACGACTGGTCAGCAGGGGCTTTTGAAGAAAACACCAGGTTCGAGTCTTAAGGACAAGGCCGAACCCATTCTTTCTTCGCATGCCTATCATTTGCCTAGGCCATCGTCCTTCCCCGGCAAACCAACACACTCTTTAAGAGGTTGGAATAATAGAAGACGCATCGCTCTCAGGTTTATTGAGAGACTTGGTGCGAGTAATCCTAAGACTCTCACTGATTGGGAGAGAGACTCCCTAAATTGGGCTCGGAAATTCGCTGCACGGGATTCGAAAACTGTACCGCAGTCACCCAAAAGACTGCGGTTACCTGGAGTCATGTTGTTTACCAAGTCCTTCGGAGTTTGTATTTTAATAACCAAAAGACCAAAGGTTTTAAATCCAAATATGAAAATGAATTCTGTTAATTAAGCACTCAAATTGCGAAATAAGGAAATGGCTATGAAAGATAATTACGTCTATTGTTTTTTCTTTTTTTGATTTGAACTGCACAACAAGACAAAGTCTTACAATTTATAGTACAAGTCATTTCATTAAGAATGACAGAAAAATAGTTAGTGACAAAACTTGATCGCCTAGACTTTATAAAATTTTCCCAAATATTAGCCTTGAGATTTTATATTCTCCACCATTGGAATGGGGTATACTAATTTTGTCATTCCGTTTGTAACACCTCGAAAAATATATATACTTGACCATCATGACGTTTTAAGTCGAACTAACTGTGTCCGTCCGTCCGTCTGTCTGTCGAAAACGCGCCAACATTCGAAGGCGCTTAAAATTTTCCACAAATACTTTTTATTAGTGTAGGTTGGTTGAGAATATAAATGGACCAATTCGGTCCATGTTTTTATTGTATATAGCTGTCATATAAACTTATCTTGAGTCTTCACCTCTTGACCTTCTAGATGGCACAATTTGATGTTTTGTTGTCACTTCCAACAATTGTGCTAAGTATGGTCCAAGTCGGTTCATAAGCATAGCTGCCATATTAACTGATCTCCCGATTAGTCTTTTTGAGCTTCTAGAGAGCACAATTCTTATCCTATTTGGCTGAAATTTTGGACATATCATTTTGGTATGACTTCCATAAACTGTGCCAAGTATGGCCCAAATAAGTTTATAACCTGATATAGCCGCCATATAACCCTGATTAGACTTCTTGGTCTTCTAGAGGGCGCAATTATTATCAAATTTTGCATATGTCGTTTTGGTATGACTTCCAAAAACTTCTCCAAGAATAGTCTAAATCGGTAGATAACCTGATATAGCTGGCATATAAACCGATCTCCTAGTTTGGCTTTCTGAGCCTCTGAACTTGCCAGAAATTTTGGAGGTGGTGTTTTTTATGACATCTAACAGCAATGACAAGTACGGTCCATATCGGTTGATAACTTGAGAAAGCTCATATATGTTTGAAGAAGGCATACAAAGAACTTGACAAATGCGATCCATAGTGGACGGTATATAAGATTCGGCCCGGCCGAACTTAGCACGCTTTTACCTTTTTATACCCACCACCGTAGGATAGGGGGTATATTCATTTAGTCATTCCGTTTGCAACAGATCGAAATATCAATTTCCGACCCTAAATTCTAAAAATTCTAAGGCGATTTAACGATGTCCGTGTGTCTGTCCGTCTATCCGTCTGTTCGTCCGTCTGTTGTAATCACTCTATAGCCTTCAAACATTGAGATATTGAGCTGAAATCTGGCACAGATACGTCTTTTTGATGAATGCTGGTTAAGTTCACGAACGGACGAAATCGGACAATATTTGGATATAGCTATATATATAGACCGATCTGCCGATAAAGGGTCTAATGCCCATAAATGCTTTATTTTGAAACACTGAGTAGTTTTGAGCCTCCCGACATGTGACCCAAATATTGTTCAGATCGGATTATATTTAGATATAGCTGCCATATAGACGGATCTGCCGACAAGGGGTCTAATGCCCATTAATGCTTTATTTATTAACAGTGAGTTGTTTTGAGGCTTCCGATATCCGACCTTAATATGGTTCAGATAGGATTATATCTAGATATAGCTCTCATGTACACCGATCTGCCGATGAAGGGTTTTGAAGACCATAAAAGCTTTATTTATTACCCAATTTTGTCGCTATTTGAAATAGTGAGTTGGTTGAATCCTTCCGACATCAGACCCACGAGTCAAATCAGACTATATAGATATAGCTGTCATATAGACCTATCTTCCAATTTAGGGTCTTAATCCCATAAAAAGTAGATTTTTTGTCTGAAAATATTTCTTGTGCATGAGTTTTCGGGTCCCGAATAAATTATGATCGAGACCAGCCACTATTAATCTGTAACTACGTATATAGTAGTGGAGCTATAATAAAATAGGACGATTATTACATCCTTGTTTAATTTGGTCCAGATCGGTCCAGATTTGGTTATAGGTGCCATATAGAACGATCTCTCGATTTAAAGTCTTGGCTCGATAAAAAGAGCATTTATTATCCGAATTCGTTGAAATTTGACGCAGTGACTTATGTTATGCTTTTCGATATCTGTGTCTTATATGGTTCAGATCGGTTTATATTTGGAAAAAGCTGCAAAAAAGGCCAATATATTGTTTTACAAAACTGAACAGTGACATATATTTATTAGACCACTCAATGTCCATGCCAAATTTGGGTGCTTAAATTATTAAATTACCCGAAGTGGTGGGTATCCAAAGTTCGGCCCGGCCGGACTTAATGCCTTAATATGGCATATGGCATATGGTAATAACCTACCAAGTGTTCCCTGCTACAGGAGATGGTAACCACCGGTTAACATTTTTGTTCAGATGTATAGGCCTGGACTAAGTATTACTCGCAATACCGGTATGATGAATATTTCAGCAATGGGTAGATAGACTGTTTCCACAACCCTTTACCCCTCCATCCTAACAGAGACTATCTCATGGATTTCCAAAAATTTTGGAGAATAGAAAAAAAACAACAACAAAGAAAGCCAAAGCCAAAGAAAACCTCACAGCATATTTTCGCACATTGGCAAGGATATCCAATTCTATGCTCCTTAGTGAAACAGCGGCCAAGATAGTTCACAAGGAATCTGCAAAAGAAAAACAAATAACTTCCTTGTCCCACACTTAAGGCAAGGCGTCAGTGACAACCATATTAAGAGGAAACAAGCACATTCCGGAAGTCAAAAGGGAGAAAGAAATTTTCATTGAATGATATTAAATGCAAAACACTAAACTTCGCGGCATACAAACATATCTACTTCTCGACTTCTTCGTTTTGATGGTTGATGTGGTTTTATTCCTAGACTTGGACGTTTTTTTCTCACAGTGTCCTTTGATCTTCTTCATCCGTTGCATTGAATTCAGTTTTAGTTTTGCATTGTTGCTGTGGTTTTCCAAGATTCTTTGTGAATTTCTGTTGTCTGCCATTTTTGCAGGTCACTGAGCCCATTCATACGAATAGAACAGTAAGAAAAGGAAAAAGGCTCCTTTTGACAATATCGCGTTTAGCTGCCATTATTCCTGGTTCTGCCCAGCTCAGCTCAACTTGAATCTTTTCTATTATTTTTCCTTCTAGTTTTTTGTGTGCCTTCACTCTTGGACGGCTGCTTGGCTGATTCGAGCTTTTCATTGCAAACCAGATGATGCTGATGATGATGATTCAGTTGGCTATAGCAGATATGACGTTGTTACTGCACATTCTACTTTTGAGTTTCAGCATTCTGGGGCCAGTGCAAAAAATAGCTTCATCTTTGCAGAAGTATCTGCAAGTGACATTTGTGCCATTTGTTTGGTTTTTTTCCGTTCTCTTCTGATTTCTAATAAAAATCATATTTTATGAATTAATTTTTAAGAAATGTTTATGACCTTTAAGAGATGAGCAGTGGAAATGCAAACTTTGTTTAATGATTAATAGTTAATTCTTTTTAAAGCAGAGATTTTAAATAAACTTATTCTAAGGAAGTGTTTAAATGTTGTGGAGATTTTTTGTCTACATTATCTATTCGAAAGGGTCTTGCAGATGGCATACGACTTGGCTAGACTTGGGGGTCTCAATGATAACCCAGAAAAGACTGAAATTTGCCTGTTCCCGAGGAAGACTAAGTTGGGCTACCTTGACGCACCACGATTCCTCAATAGAATGATATCGATATCTGACATGGTCAAATACTTAAGAGGGATCTTCGACAGGAAACTGAATTGTATTGATAAGGCACACAGATGTAGGCCACGGCTTTAGGCTCGGAAAGGTGCCTGAATCCGAGGATATTCCACTGGAACGTGATTAGACCCATACCTCAGGATATCGTAGAAAGTATAATGTAAGGCTAATACGAGGGTTGGGGATAGCGATACAACGTGCATATACCACCGGTTGGTTGTTGTGTCCCAATTAATGGTTAAGTTTACAGGCCCGACATCAGTGGCCTACTGTCTGGCCATAATCGTCTGGTTCTAGAAGACTTAAATGCGCATCACGTTTCATGGCATTCTCCCTAGGTAACGACCAGCGGGGCAAAGCTTTGACAGAACAGATTAAAGGCTCAGCGTTTTGCATCGTGAAGGAGGTGCATCAGCTCTCCAGACATTCCCATTGCATCCCCTGTTCTCCAAAGTGACGTATCCTGGCCTTCTCAGCTCCCCATTAAACTGACCATCGACCGACCACTCGACTTTATAACCTTATAACATTTGAGCGCCAGACGTTTATCAATTAGAAGAAGACCGATTGTTCCAGCTTCAGAGAGTACACCCATAGCCACTTCAGTTAGCTGACACACCCTCAAATGTGCTAAATGCTGAGAGGAAATTCCGAGACATTATTAATGCAGTAGACGCTCGCTTTATACCAGGAGTTCGTATACCCCAAGTGCGGCCCAATTTCCCGGCGCAGGCAATGGTACCCACAGACTAGTGCGATAAAGTTCGTGGCACAAACTCCACTAACCCCAGAATCAGCGAGCTGGATAAACAGGGTAGTCAACGAATTTTCAGGGTAGTAGCGGAATTTGTGACTGGAACTCCAGATACCGGTCCAGGCAAGCTGTGGTATACAGTCAGCGAGCTGGATAAACAGGGTAGTCAACGAATTTTTCAGGGTAGTAGCGGATTTTGTGACTGGAACTCTAGATACCGGTTCAGGCAAGCTGTGGTATACTGTTAAGTCACTTTCGAACCGCGGATGAAGGGATGACAGGACCTCTGTCACTTTTCGTGACGTAACTGTGCCTAATCAAAGGAAATGGGCTAAGATGTTTAACCGTCAATTTATGGAGCATCCCGAGAGTGACGTGGAAAGCAAGGAGGACAGCCATTAGTCGTATCCGAGGTCTCCGAGCAGATATAAATCACAATTTTAGTTATGAATGTCAACCTTTGCTCCAAGGCATCCGATGCGCTGAGCCCGGACGTAATCCTTACACCAATGCTGAAAAATCTGTATGTACATGGAGTCGGGTACCTTGCAACTGTCTTCAACATGACTTTGAACACTCTTATAAATAGTACCCGAAGTCTGGAAGATGAGCAGTGTGATCCCACTACTGAAGCCTGAAATGATCCGAGCAAGGGTTAGTTGTACGGACCGATCTCCCTTCTCTCACCAGTAGCCAAGACATTTGAGGGACGACTTCTCCTGAGCATCATTGGAGAATTCAATTCGCTGAGCATCAGCATGGATTTCGAAGAATGCATGGAATAACACCTGCTTTGCACGCCATCACCGCGGGCATTTGCCTTGTTTTCAATCAACCCAGGCCATGTTATGGGACCGCGATCGTTCACTGTCAACCATGCCAAACTATTTTACGTCCCTCCAGCTAGGCCTGAAACGCTGAGTCGTGAATTATCAGTGCGGTCGCCAGTCATTTGTAGAATTTAGTTAGAAATCGAAGCACCGTAGAGTAAAACAGGGAGTTCCTCAAGGCGTGGTGATATCTCCGACACTATTTAACCTATACCTATGTTCCATTCAATCCACTCCAAACGGCATAGATGTCGTATCGTATGCGGTCGATTGTATGATCATGGCATAAGGCCCCCATCCATTGATGACATCTGCGATAGGTTAAACGCCTATCTTAACGAACTTGCAGTCCATTTCGCTGAAAGAGATTTGAAGATATCCGCCACCAAATCTTTGGCCACATTGTTCACTACAAATACGCGTGAGGTGAAGAGCTGAATGTGATGGTCGTGACATGGTGGAGTGATAATTCCGACCATCAAGTGTCCCAAAATACTTGGTGTCACATTTGACAGTTCGTATACATTCTCAACACATGTCACAGAAATTTGCGATAAGGTCAAAAATAGAAAAAAAGCAGCACTCAGCAGCACTTCAAGTGCTGGCAAAATATCAATGGCACTATAAATACTATCGATTTTTAAATTTTTTGACTGAATATCGATTGATATTTTTCCGATTGATATTATCGGAAAAGTTAAATTTTTTGTAAAATTTAACAAAAATAAGCTAAATGTATCCTTTAAAATGCATTGCGCCTATAGAGGGCGCAATTTTCAACCGATTAGGCTTACATTTTGTACAATGATTTCTCTCATGACTTCCAACTGGGTTTATTAATCTTGATTTTATTTGGTCTGTGCATTGATATTGCTTCTTTATAAATATATCACCTGATTTTGAGATCTCATTTTCGTTTAAAATATAGGAGATGGGAAAAGAACGATAGTATCGATACTATCGATATTTATTATTAAAACTATCGAAAATATCGAATGTTGCGATTATCGATAGTTTGCCAGCTCTAAGCGCTTGGGGTACTGACAATAAAACTTACAAAGCCGGTCTGTGGCAAGTTATGAAGCGTCAGTGTTATCTCGTCAGCTCTGTGACATGCAGTGGAATAATATCTACATTTATCTAAACCTGCTACTGGCTGTATCCTCTGCTCTCACGTGGACCAACTCCATCAGGATACAAAGAAGGACTTAACTACATGCTGTCTAAGCATGTCCTTCTGAGCTGTTATCGCAGAGACCATCCCAATCATCATCTTGTGGACACGTATACACCGCTTAGAAGCCTTATGGTGGATCTATATGATCTAGAGCAGAGGTTCAGCGCTACAAGAGAGTACCTCCAGATCAAGCGGCATATCAAGCAGGTATAGACAACAAATGTGGTGAATAGCTACCGGATGAATGTGTTCCTTGGGACACGACCACAACCCATCGCACCAGAGGAAATTAACCTCTCCCTTCAAACCAGAGTAGTTATGGTTCAATTACGTTCCGGCAGATACAGCCGCCTCAACTCCAACAGGGCACGGATTGATGCCCGACACGGGATAGCTGTGAGCACCATACAGAACGGAACATTAAGGTCCGATATGTGTGGTGTTCATTGCTGTCACGAGAAGCTTAGCTGCGAGCTACCGGTCTCGTCCACAAGTTGCGGGTAGTGGAATGTTCCATATGGAGTAAATGAAATGGCTGTCGCGGACAATCGGCGGTATCGAATGGAGAATCTCAGTGAGAGGCCGGGCGGCACCGGCTCTTGCACAAATACTGAGTGCCTATGTTTATCGATATTACAAGGCGAGTCATTGGCGCCTTTAAATTAGCAATGGTCACCCTGTTCCGGCGGCGATCGGTCGTTTGGACCGGAATGAGCTTGCTCACCTACAGGAGCTTGACGAGGATCGCCACCTCTACATGAAAATGTCAACGTGCAGGATGTGTGTCTCGATTTTGACATGGAACCACACGACACTCGACACACAGTGGGAGAAAATCGAAAAAAGCAAGTAAAAAATATGCCGTGAAAGAACAGGTAGAGATATCTCTTTGAAATTTGAAATGGTTAGAGCTGAGGTGTTATCGAAATCGTGTGCCTGTGAGGCCCCATCGATTCGATTTTCATCATAAAACTTAAAATCGAACAACAAATGTATTCGTAAAT
The DNA here is from genome assembly GCF_963082655.1 of Stomoxys calcitrans. Taxonomy (NCBI): domain Eukaryota; kingdom Metazoa; phylum Arthropoda; class Insecta; order Diptera; family Muscidae; genus Stomoxys; species Stomoxys calcitrans. Next base: position 107,045,104 of record NC_081555.1, on the reverse strand, counting down.
TGCAAAATACGAAGACAATTTTGGCCAAAATATCAACAAAAAAAAGAAATTAAAACTCGAATATTCCCGAAACCTGCGGAGATATGCATTCGTAATTGCAAAATACGAAGACAATTTTGGCCAAAATATCAACAAAAAAAAAAAGAAATTAAAACTCGAATATTCCCGAAACCTGCGGAGATATTGTAGACCTCAATCATACTTTTTTGTAGCACTATCCAGCAAAAAGTTTTGATAATTGGACCACAAATTAAGATTTGGCAGCCCCAACAATTTTCGAAATGTCGAGGTGACCAAGTTTAGATGCCTGCCAAGAGGCGCCCGGAACACCAGGATCTTGACATTTTTTATTCGATAACACCTCAGCTCTAACCATTTCAAATTTCAAAAAGAGATATCTCTACCCGTTTTCACACAACATATTTTTTACTAGTTTTTTTCGATTATCTCCCACCTACTTAACTGCCCAGCCAGACCCACTCGACTCAGAACCAGATCCCTCTGGACGCACCCCACTTTAGTTGGAGAGTACCTGGAACTGCATATTCAACAAAATCACCTAGACGAAAGATAGAAAACAACACACACTGCTACAATCTGTCGATTATACTTCTTAAGCCTCTAGAGGACACAATTCATAACTCAATTCATATTTCATAAATGAATTTCCATATACGTGCCAAGTATGGCTTGAATTGGTACAAAATATGATGTAGCTCCCATGCAGGCCGATCTCTCGACTTCATTCTTGAGCCTCTGGAAGGAATTTTTATCCGATAAGGCTGATATTTTGGTCATCGGCTTTTCCTATGACCTCATACGTGCCAATTATTGTCTGAATCAGTTGATAACCTGATATGCTTCCACATATACTGATCTCCCATTTGTACTTCTTGAAACCCTAGAGGGCGCAATTCTTATCCAATTTGGCTAAAATTTTACATAACGACAAATGTGAGTTATGTTAGAGGGTATTTACAATTCGGGCCGAGTTTAGGATGCTTTTACCGGTTTTTATACCCTCCACCATAGGAAGGGGTGTATACTAATTTCGTCATTCCGTTTGTAACTCCTCGAAATATGCGTCTAAGACCCCATAAAGTATATATATTCTTGATCGTCATGAGACTTTATGTCGATCTAGCCATGTCCGTCCGTCTGCCGTCTGTGCGTCCGTCCGTCTGTTCGTCTGTCCGTCCGACTGTCCTTCCGTCTGTCCGTCCGTCCGTCTGTCCGTCCGTCTGTCCGTCCGTCTGTCCGTCCGTCCGTCCGTCCGTCTGTCCGTCTGTCCGTCCGTCTGTCCGTCCGTCTGTCCGTCCGTCTGTCCGTCCGTCCGTCTGTCCGTCCGTCTGTCTGTCCGTCTGTCCGTCTGTCCGTCTGTCCGTCCGTCCGTCTGTCCGTCCGTCCGTCTGTCCGTCCGCCCGTCTGTCTATCGAAAGCACGCTAACTTTCGAAGGAGTAAAGCTAGGCGCTTGAAATTTTGCACAAACCCTTCCGATTAGTGTAGTTCGATTGGGATTGTAAATGGGTCAAATCGGTCCATGTTTTGATATAGCTGCCATATTATATGATCTTAGGTCTTGACTTCTTGAGCTTCTAAAGGACTCAATTCTTATTCGATTTGGCTGAAATTTTGCACGTGGTGGTTTGGTATCATTTCCAACAACTGCGACAAGTATGTTATAAATCGGTTGATAACCTAATATAGGTGTCATATAAACCGACCTTGGGTCTTGACTTCTAGAGCTTCTAGAAGCCGCAATTCTTATCCGATTTGACTGACATTTCGTGTGAAATGTTCTGGTATAACTTCCAACAACTGTGCCAAGCCATATAAACCGATCTCCCGATTAGACTTCTAGAGCCAATTCTTATCCGATTTGGCTGAAATTTTGCATGACGTGTTTTGTTATGACTTTCAACAACTGTGCTAAGTAAGGTTCAAATCGGTCCATAACCTAATATAGCTGCCATATAAAATGATCTCAGGTCTTGACTTCTGGAGCTTCTAGAGGCTGGAATTCTTATCCGATTTGGCCGAAAATTTGCATGAAGAGTTTTATTTTAACTTCCAACAACTGTGTCAAGTATGGTCTAAATCACTCCATATTCTGATATAGCCGCCATATAAACCGATCTCCCGATTAGACTTCTTGGGCTTCTAGAGGGCGCAATTCTTATCCAATATGGTTGAAATTTTGCATATGTCGTTTTGGTATGACTTCCAACAACTGTTCCAAATATGGTCTAAATCGGTGTATAACCCGATGTAGCTGCCATATAAACCGATCTCCCAGTTGGAGCCTCTAGAGGGCGCCATTATTACTTGATTTGCCTGAAATTTTGTAGGTGGTGTCTTTCTATTTAAAAAACCATTTATAGAACTTGACAAATGCGATCCATGGTGGAGGGTATATAAGATTCGGCCCGGCCGAACTTAAGGTGTTTTTACTTGCTCTTTTACTAATTTTTACTGTATTCACTAAGATTTATTTAAAGACTTTTTCATTTTAAGTTTTAAATTGTTTTTGCTTCATAATCATTCATAAATGTAGAAAATCTCTATCAATTGTCATACTTTTTCCTAATGCTGCTGAATTAGTAACTCATTTCCCCATTATTACTTCCTTAATTTATTTTTGCAACATTGCATTTGAGCAATTGCGTGCTCAAATGCCACGGCTAAACTGCTCACTTATTGTTTAAGTTTATTGACTTCAGATTATGGCTGTTATTTCAACATCGATATATTATCAGTTGATGTCGTTCCAAACGAAAAAAAAACTTTATGCAATGGAACATTTCCTCTGCTTCTTTGCACTAGAGCAAATTGACTGCAGCATTGACTCGATAAGGGCTTACTTTTTGTTCTCCTTCCATTTCCATAATTTTTGGTTTTTTTTTGTTGCTCTGCAGTACATTGATATTCCTAGGAAGCTAACAAAACCTCTCGATAAGTGCATAATACGCGGTTTTCTAAAGATGATTTAACAGTTTATTGTGTATTTGAATCGTGGCAGCTTTGTCGTTCATCCTAACTTACCCAATGGTAGTCAGCGGCAGCGAGTAAATCAACAACTGTCTGAGGATTACGAGACTAATAAATACTCGTTGCACGATGTTGTGTTGATAAAATATTTATACGGAATTTTCTATAGAAAATTGCTGGAGAATAAAATTTAGCCGCGAACATTGAGTTGAAATGAATCATAGAATTTGCTAGGATTCTTGTCTTTTTGTTTTTTTTTTCTCCAAAACATTGCGCCTTTTGCAACAATGCTTATTGCTGGGCTGCTTTTCAAATTGAATGCCAACGACTAGTGGTAATCTAATGTGGTGTGATTGCATTGAGATCGTTGGGGTACCCTACAAGCAGAAGTGGAGTTGTTAAGGTGGTGATCTATCATTTGGCAATAGTGCGGGGAAATTAAGGGAGTTATTCGGAGGAGTGATTATTCGTTTTTCAACTTAAATCAATCAATGTATTCGAGGCTTCGCACTGTCACTACTTTTGCAAGAAAACTAGCATTGTCATAGTCAACAATGATTCTTCTTCTCCTGTTTGTTTTTCGAATTACCCCAAAGATATCAGGCAATCAAATTGTAATGTACCACTAAGAATAGACCTCCTATTTGCTTCAGCGGAACACTCGCCACATGATTTGTTGTGTCGAAGAAACAGGTGATCATTTGCTTCAAAGTGCTTCTTGCATGTACAACTTTCGGTTGGATATGGCTCGACTTCAAAGACCCACATGGTCGATTGTTTATTTGTATTAGGCCCATAGGTTAGATTAGGTTGAAAAGAGGTTGCAGATATTAATGCGCCCCATGCCACTATAGACATACACCTAAGCCAGTAATCGGCTTGTTGTGCGCTCTAAAAACTATAAAATAACCGCGAAAAAGAAAATTTTAATAGCGAAAACGCATCTATGATACACGTACCACATTAACCACACTCAACAACCCTGACTATTAGCTGTACTTTTCCCAAAGCATTTATTTTTGTGTAATGACAGACATTCTTTCTGTGACAAATTACACTTCTTCCGTACTACACATGATTTTGTGCATTCGTTGGAAGTTGTATTGGTGGCTTCGAATGCTGAGACAACGGCAATGACTCTCGCTGTTATTCCGTGTGCCCAGGTTCGAATCCTGGCCGGGCTCTAGCGAATTTGTCATTTTTCAAGTTTTTGCCTGTTAGGGCGAAGATCGTTAAACTTTACAATTTTTGTTTGTTTCTCTTTCGAGACGAGCTCAATGATCGGAGATGCAAATGGAAAAGGAAAACCAAAGATAGCAACACACACCAACCACTATGGAACGCGTTTTGTCTTTGGTTAGAAGACTTTTTCAACCATATTAGGTGTGATGGCTTCAAGGGCCGTGCGTTTGTATGTTGTACATGAATCTATTAATAGCGAAATCGCATCTATGATACAGTTACCACATTAACAACCCACATTCGAAAACCCCGACAACTTCCAACAGATGTACAAAATCATGTGTAGTACGGAAGAAGTGTAATTTGTCAAGGAAAGAATGTCTGTCATTACACAAAAATATATGCATTAGGAAAAGTACAGCTAATAGCCAGGATTGTCGAGTGTGCGTAATGTGGTAATTGTATCATAGATAAGTTTTCGCTATTAATACGATACAAATACAATATACCAACGCACGACCCGTGAAGCCATCACACCTAATATAGTTGAAAAGTCTTCTAACCGAAGACGAAACGCTTCCCATAGTGGTTGGTGTATGTTGCTATCTTTGGCTTTCCTTTTCCATTTGTATCTCCGATCATTGAGCTCGTCTCGAAAGACAAATAAACAAAAATTGTAAAATTTAATGACCTTCGTCCTAACAGGCAAAAACTTGAAAAAAGAAAATTTTAAGTTGGGAATTCCGTGCTACTTACAAAATCCGTAATTGTTTTCCATACCACTACCCTAAGTTGGTTCATGTCTGGTATGGTGCCACCACTTAAGTACCGATGTCTGTTAGCCGCGAAAACCGGCCAATGACATAGGAAATGTTCCAACGTCTCATAATCTTTCCCTCATGCCATTACTTGCTGCACCGATTTTGCATAAGTGAGCTCATAGTCCTAAGTTTCCCGTTATGACACCAAAAGCTATACTGACCTCCTTCTTACTTCCACTCAGTAATAGCCTCATCCTCTCACGATCTGGATCACCCCATAGGGTTTTCGCCGTCCTACCGACTGTTTTACAATTCCACAGTGTCACATGTTTGTCGCCCACGCCCTTAAACCAGACTGCGTCGACCCGAAAGGCTTCTTTCTTACACTCCAAGGGTGTTCGTGATCCTATTGTATTTGTTTTAATTACCCTGATGACCAGTGTTTTGTCCATAAAGATATTCACACTCGAAATCCTCGTGTTAACATCACACTATCTCAAGCATTCCGTGATCGCCGGATCTCCGCCTGCAGGACCGTATTATGGTCAGGTAGTCAAAAACATATCTCAGTCCCTGGATTCTCAATGAAGATCCCCAGGCCCACTCTGACCTCTAGCTTTGATCCATCTGTGAACTTCTAGATGGCAATACAAGAGTTCTGTCAATCGAAGACTATGCCGTTGGCAGCAGTACCTCGCACTCAACCTCAAGTGTTATCTAAGACATCCGATCGGAGACATCTTCCATTCCTTCCAGGTTTCCTATCATCGTCATGACTGTACCGTAATGGTGTGACCTCTCCTATCCTCTACGCATTCTCCTATCACCTTAAGTCTCATAGCCACAGTGGCTGCCCCACACTTAGTCTGTATGGCTATGGATCATATATCTACAAAAGCCGCCTAAGCCAAGGCAAAATGTTCTCTGAACCTGTTGTATTATGCTTAAGTTGCAATTCTTCTTCAATGCGGTCCGCTAAACTACGGAGCCGTAAGTGACTATTGGTCTAATCATGCTCCCTTAGAGCCAGTGGCCTATGCTGTGATTCATTCCGCATTTCGAGCCTACGGCTCATCAACATTTTGCGCAACATCTAAAAGAAATATCGGTGAGCTGCTTAATGTAAGACTTGGTTAGCCCGAAGACTTTTGGGTCAACGCATGCTGTGATTCACTCCGCATTTCGAGCCTACGGCTCATCAACATTTTGCGCAACATCTAAAAGAAATATCGGTGAGCTGCTTAATGGAAGACTTGGTTAGCCCGAAGACTTTTGGGTCAACGCAGTCCGAGTTAAGGACGTGGGCTACAAACGCGCATTTAAGACAGTGGAACGATAGTTAACATAGCGATTCGGTAGGTAGGACGACGAAAATCCTATGGGAAATCCAGACTGTGAGATGACGAATCTATTGCTGAAAAGAAGAAAGCATGAGGTCAGTATAGCTTTAGGTATCATAACAGGACACATAGGACTATGGGCTCACTTGTGCAAAATCGGTGCCCATCATCATCACAGTAAGCTCGGCATTCACCTCACGCGTATTTGTAGTGAACAATGTGGCTTGGTGGCAGATATTTTCAGATTTCTTGCAGCGAAATAAAATGCAAGTTCGTTGAGGTAGACGTTCAACCTATCAAAGATGTCAATAATGGGGAGGGCCTGATGCCATAATCGTACAATCTTACAGTGCTGAAGATATCAGCCCGACTTGGGGAACTCCCTTCTTCACTCTACAGTGCTTCGTCTTATTATCACTAAGTTCCACAAATGACTGGCCGTGAGTATGTGGTCCACAGTTAATTCGCGATACAGCGTTTCAGACCTGGCTGGAGGGACGTGTTGGCGATGTTCTCAAATACTTTGGCATGTCTGACCGAATGCCTTGGATAGGTCCAGTGCCAAGAGCTATGTAGTCTTCGGATGCTTCGGATGTTGATGCTCGGCGAATGAATATTCTCCTACGAGGATCGGGAGGAGTAATGCCTCAAGCATCTTGGCTGCTGGTGAGATAAGGGAGATCGGTCTGTACAACTACCCCAAATTCGGTTTATTTCCTGGCTTCAGTAGCGGGATTACTCTGCCCATTTTCAGACATCGGGAACTATTGTAAGGTTCTCAACTCCAGGTAAATCCAGATTCTTCAGCATCAGTGTAAAAATTCCGTCATTCGTAACTTCGCTCACTGTAAATTGTAATGGCTGTCCATCGGCTCGGAGACCACGGATACGACGAATGTCACTCTTGTGATGCTCTTGCCCTGTCACTCTCGGGATGCACAAAAAATTGACGGTAGAACAACTTGGCGCATCGCTTCGGATCAGTCACGGTTACGTTGCCAAAAGTAACTGAGGTGCTGTCATTCCGTCTACCGGGGTTCGAGAGTGACATAACAGTAGACCACAGCTTGCCTAAACCAGTGCCTCTAAGTTACATTGCTCCAAGTGTTCCAGCCACAAATTCCGCTTATGTTCGTTGACTTCCCTTTTTATATTCAGATTCAGCTCGCTGATTCTGAGATTAGTGGGGTCCGTACAACAAATATTCGGCCGGCTGGTATAAAGCGAGCGAATGCTGCCTTAATGATGTCTTGGAATTTCCTCTCGGCAACTAGCACATCCGAGGGGGTTGTCAGTTCACTGATCCTAAAGCAATGGCGTCTAGCCATAGCTACCAACCGGCGGTATGTACAAGTTGTATAGCTCTATCTTGGCAGTACCGGACCCGGCTGCTATCGCCATGTACTCCATGTAGGGGTCACTAGCGCCAGGCGCAGGCGATATAGGTCTATATTCACAATCTCGTCGATCATGCCACGGAGACCGTTGCAATTCAATTGCAAAAATTATTCACTGTCCTGGTAATATTGGGGCTGGGATGCTGCTGTTGCGTATATTGCCGTATAGGAGAGGTCGACGACGAGGACGCAAAAGACGACAACGACGACTTTTGTGGCCCATTGCTGTCTATGTTCGCACAGCACCTTGGAGCATATTCAGTGTGACTATACTTCCGTAGTGATGTAAGGCCGGAGCAAGATCGGAAAAGTACCCACTCCATGTACCGGTTACACCTCACCGACACCGACCGATGATGAAGGCGGTTTTGGCAAACCGAACAGAACCAGGGTCCGGTTTTCACGTTCGCTGAGGCGGCAGCCATTGCCGATGAAGGATTCCATCGGGTCAATCCAGTGCTTACAACCGGCTGCCATGGAATGAAAACTATCGTTGTGTAATTCAGTGACCGTATAACGCTCGTTACAAAAGCATATATGCCAACACATACATAGCTACTACAATTGATGGCGACTTTTCAATCGACCTCTACCACAAGCCTTTACTTTTATAACTCATTCCGCTCTTAACAAAGACTTCAATGTATAGAACATTTTAGCGCATATTTCTCCGTTCTGTATCTGCTGATTGGCATTTACCATATCCTCAGCCTGTCGGGCCATTGTTTCCGTTTTATTTTGCTTTGCTTGTGACCATGCTATGTGTGGTATGGGTAATGCTTTATTTACCACAGACACGACGTTGAAGTGGAATTCTTTGTTGAGCCACCAAAGTTATACCGCTGCTGATATCCTGGTGTATTCTAGATTTCTGTGTGTGTGAGTGTATGCCCATAGTGCTGTCATTGATTTAGTGTTTACTTTTGTTTCAAATTATGGTTTATTGCCATTCGTTTTTTTTTTTGCCATACGATTGCAATCTTTTTCTGCTTTGCGCGTATTGTTCAGTGGGTCTAAGAAATTACTGTCTTAAGCACTAAAGTTATGGAAATTGTTTTGGATATAGAGAATTGCTTTGATTTCGAATGCTTTAAATTTAATGTGGAAGGATTTCGTATTAATTACTTTTATAGTTTTTAACAGTAAAATAGAAAAAAAAGCAAAAGCGCGTTAATTTCGGCCAGCCCGAATCTTACATACCCTCCACCATGCACAGCATATGACAAGTTATTTTAATGATTTTTTCATATATATGTATATGGGCTTTATAAAGTTATAGACCGATATGGACAGTTATTTTCATGGCTGTAAGAAGTCTTACTAACATACCATGTGTATAATATCCGCCAAATCGGATAGTAATTGCGCTCTCTAGAAGCTCAAGAAGTCTAATCGGGAGATCCGTTTTGCATGGGAGCTAAAGAGTGATTTCGAGCTATAGGAAAGTTTTAAAAACAAAAACATAAAATTTAGAAAAATGCATGAAATCTTTATTTGAATCGATGGTACGGTCCATATAAATAAATGTTTGTAGATTATTGCATGCAAATGTTGATCGTGACTGCGCCTCAAATGGTCCATCCGATTATTCCAATTTTGGTATAATAATGCATCAATGTTGTCTTCCAATGCGTCAATTGAAGCGGGCTTGCCTGTATGGACATGAGCTGTAACATAGTCCCACAAAAATAGTCTAAAGGCGTTAAATCGCACGATCCGGTCGGCCAATTGACCGGCCCCGAACGTGAAATGAAATGTTCACCGAACTCGCCTCTCAATAAGTCCATTGTTACGCGTACTGTGTGGCATGTGAAACCGTCTTGTTGAAACCATATCTCGTGCAAGTCAAGCTCTTACATTTGGGTAAAAAAAATTGGATATCATCTCACGGTAGCGCTCACCACTACGATACTATTCGCATAATCTTTGAAGAAGTACGGTCCGATGATGCCACCAGCCCATAAACCGCACCAAACTGTAACTCTTCCGGGTGAATTGCTAGCTTTTGCAATGCATCTGGCGGATATTCACTACAAAATCGACAATGCTCCTAAGTTACGTACCCATTGAGCCAAAAATGAGCTTCGTCGCTCAATGGAAGAAGCGCGCTATGAACTTTCCTAATTCATAGTTAAATTGTAGACCAAACTGAAGACGTTCGACAGTGAAACAAAACACGAAACTTTCGTGAACTATTAAAACCAGTGTTACCTTAAAGATAACAGCTTTAACCATTCTTGGCACATTACGTGAAAAATTTTAGCCAAATTGGATAATAATTACGCCCTCTAGAGGGCATGCAAAAGATCAGCCAAATCCGGTAAAAGTTGAGCCCTCTAGATCACGAACTACATTTGTGAGAAGTATTTGTGCCAAATTTCAAACACCTAGCTTAACTCATTCGAAAGATAGCGTGTCTTCAAGAGACAGGCATAACAGGCTAACTGGACTTAGAATGTCAAGACGATCAAGAATATTTATACGTCGTTGGACAATATACTTTGAATTGTGAAAGCATAGAAGACTTTGATGACAATGTCAACAAGAATACGACGTCAATAGTGAGGCCTTTCAAAGACAGCTGCCCTAATCGAGAAAAAGAATTAGCCCACTAAAACCCTGGATGAACGGGGAGATTCGCAGCATTGGGAAAGAGGTCCACAGACTTTATAATAGAGCACTTCGTAAAAAAACTGCACTTATTAGAATATATATAACACACGGCTCAAGAAAACAAAAAGATGATCAGAGCGGCAAAATGTGCCTTCTGGAAGCTACTCTGCAAACAGGTCGATAGCGTTAATGGCGCCTCCAAGATGAAAAAGTTTCTCTCAAAAACCCATGTCCAAACTGAAGCAGAGAGCAGGGACAACGGAGGACATGTTGAGGCTGTTTATGAAAAAGCATTTTCCACAGGATACTACGGGACTCACGGAGACACCGGAAGCTTGAAATAATGAGGTTGATCGAAGGCTTATCATAACGGAATTTATGGTCAAGGAAGCCTTGAGGAGCTTCAAACCATTTAAGTTTCTGATGGATTATTTCCGTCGTTACTACAGAAAGAGACCGATTATCTGGTGCCATATCTGGCCACTATTTTCACAGCGTGCCAAGGACTTGCATATACTCCGAAAGCCTGTCAGGAGGCAAGGGTGGTATTTATACCCAAACCCGGCATCAAAGACCTACAGACCTATAAGAATAACGTCCTTTCAATTTAAAATCATGGAACGTATTGTGAATACAATAATAAAGAGTATGACATCCAGTGAACTGCTCAAATACAAACAGCATGCCTATGCCAATGTGTGGACCGTGTGTCGGTGCAGACTGCCCTGCACGAAGTTGTGCATAAAAAAGAAGAATCCTTCGATGCTATGACGTACACATTGGCGGTTTGCATTGACATCGAGGGGGCGTTTAACAATGTGTGGACCGATTATTTATCCAATCGTTAGACCAGTACCGGATGGATCTGGTCCTTAGAGAATGGATAAAGCATATGCTAAGGAACAGGTGGATAAATTTCGCACAGGGCATGCCACAGGGGGCATTTTATCGCCACTCCTTTGAGTGACCACCATAAATGACCTATTACGGATGCTAACTTTGGATGGATTTGAAGCCGTCTGCTATGCAGCCGATGTTATAATACTTCTAAGGGAGTGAGGACCCGAACCAGATGGGCTAGACCTAGTTATCTTAATGTTAACCCATAGAAGACTAAAATCTGATTGTTCACGAGGAAAACGAAGGTGGACCACTTTGATGCACCTCGTTTCGGTATCTGACAAGGTCAAATACTTGGGAGTGATCATTGACAGGAAACTCACATGGAAGTGTCGTATTCAGGAGCTTAGCGAGAGGGCACACAGATGTTAGACACTATGTAAACGGGCCTGAATCGGTGGATAGTCGACAGGATGTAAGGAGCGTGATTACTAACACTTCCTTACGCCTCATTAGTTTGGTGGATTGCGATGGACAAAAAGTTCAACTATAGGATAAAACAACAGATTCAGAGAAAATGTTGTCTTGACAAAGGCGGAGCGTTGAGGACTATTCTAGATATCCGACCCATAGACATACTGATTAAGTGCGAGACAACCACTGCGACTTTGAGACTTAAAGCGGTGGGAGATTGGATGGATGAAATGAGCAGGTCATACTACGCCACATAATCGAGGTGACAATAAAAAACCTGGAACGGATAGAAGAGGTTCCGATTGGATACCTGAGAAGACACTTGAGGTCGAGTGCGAGACATTGTTGCCAGAGGCACAGTCCTGGATTGAAGGAACTTTGGTATTGCCGTCTGGAATTTCACGCTACATAGATGGATCAAAGAGAAAAGACAGAGTGGGACTGGGGGTCTACATTGAGAATCCAGATGCTAAGATCTGTGATCTATTTTGCCTGCCTGACTATTAAATGTTCCTGCAGGTGGAGATCCGGCCGATCTCAGAATGTGTTGGTGTGTATTGACACGTGGACGTCGAGAGTAAACATATTTACGGACAGTAAAATGGCCATAAGGGCAATAGCAACCAGGACGGTAAGGTCACGAACAGTCTTGCAGTGTAAGAAGGAGAAGGAGGAAGGAGTCTGTAAGCGGTTTTCGCCGCTTACAGACACCGGCCCTTTGGTAGGAACTCAATACCACACATGAACCAACTTAGGGGCGTGGTAGCGAAAACAATAAGTATTTTTTAAGTAGCACAGAATTCTTCACTTAGATTTCCTTTTTCGACGTTACGCTTCATTATTTAGAGCGCACAGATGATGTATGCCCATAGTGACGGATTTGTATTCGCACCCTCTTTATTTCAATGAATTTCAGACGGCTATAGCAATTCTTTTTATACCCTACACCACTACTGTAGTACAGGGTTTTATAACTTAGTGATTTTGTTTGCAACACTCAGAAGGAAGAGAGATAGATTGATAAGTATACCGATCGACTCAGATTCACTTCCGGATTCGATTTAGCTTTGTCCGTCTCTCTGTCCATGTTAATTTTTGTGTACAAAATACAGATCACAATTTTCCTGCTATTGGTACTTGCATTTTCTGGTGCCTAGAGACGAAGCCAATTGAAATTGGAAAAAATCGGTTCTGATTTGGATATAGGTCACAAATATATGTTCGTCCGATTTGGCCTAATATTGCAATTATAACGTCATTTGTGAATCGATTATGACGAATTTTTGGTGAATTTTATAGAAATCGTTTCAGTTTTAGATATAGCTCCCACATAAATGTATTGCCCGATTTTTACTTCTTGAGTCTTTGGAAGCGCATTTGTCACCCGATCTTCTCAAAACGGATTTTGTTCGAAATCTGTTTAGATTTGGCTATAGCTTCTTTATATTTGTTCGTCCAATTTGGACTAGTATTGAAATAATTTAGTTATTTGTAAGCCGATTCACACGAAAATTGCCACAAAGAATTCCCTTATGACTTCCGGTATTGCTGTTGAATTTCATAGAAATCGGTTCAGATTAAGATACAAGGTTTGCCTTTAATATTTCGGGATTAGAGAACACAAAAAACATATATTGATAATCGAAAAGCGCTTAATTGTATGTAAAATATTCCCCATTATGGTCTATACACTTTTGCATGCGATTCAACCAATTGTCGAAGCACTTTTGCCACTCTGATTGAGATATCTCCAAAGCATGCATTCTGAATCCATCAACCTCTTCTTCAGGTGTCGAAAAACGTTGACCTCTGATTTTATTTTTTACGTACGGGAATAAAAAGAAGCCATTCGGTGCCAAGTTAGGACTATATGGCGGATGACTCATCAAATCGATGTTTTGAGTGCTCAGATGCATTTATTTCGTATTTTTTGAGCATTTCATTGGACCAATCGACACGAGCCTTTTTTTGAGCGATTGACAAATTGTAAGGGATCCAAAGCAAACAAAATTTCATCCAATATTGATGCATGCTGGTCCCACTAATGCTTACGGTTATCTCAATCTCACGATAGGTCACATGACGATCTTGCAATATGAGTTGGCACACAGCATCAATTGGTTTTGGAACAATAATGGATTTTGGACGAGCTTCACGAAATTTATATTGGAGTGAACTAGTCAGTTGAATTCGCCATACCATCGATAAACATTGGTCCTTGATGTAGCTTCATCGCCAAAAATTTAATTAAGTTCATCGATGCATGTATAAAAGAATCGCACGAAAACGTTCACGATTTAATTTCATTTTTTGGGCGAGATTTATCTTTTAAGTTACCGTAAACAATACAAATAGCGCTCGTATGTCAAAACTTTCTGAGTACGTATAATCTCAAAAATGTCAAGCTTTACGATAGAGCTGTCAGATGGCAGATTGCAACACAAGGGATGTCTAATCCCGAAATATAAAAGGCAACCTTTATATAGAGAATTTCGTGAAACTTAAGTCTCAGTTGAATTCACCATACCATCGATAAACACTGGTCCTTGATGTAGCTTCATCGCCAAAAATTTAATTAAGTTCATCGATGCATGTATAAAAGAATCGCACGAAAACGTTCACGATTTAATTTCATTTTTTGGGCGAGATTTATCTTTTAAGTTACCGTAAACAATACAAATAGCGCTCGTATGTCAAAACTTTCTAAGTACGTATAATCTCAAAAATGTTAAGCTTTACGATAGAGCTGTCAGATGGCAGATTGCAACACAAGGGATGTCTAATCCCGAAATATAAAAGGCAACCTTTATATAGAGAATTTCGTGAAACTTAAGTTATGTCAAGTGAAAGTTTCGTCCGAATTCTGAAGAAAATTTTATTAAAATATATCTTATTTCTACAAAAAATTTCTCAAATATTGTTTTTATTTTAAATTTTGTCGGTGTGTTATTTCTACCAGTATAGATTTTAATGAAACTATCATGGAAATGTTAATAATTTTTTTAAGCTAGTTTTAGTAGGAAAACCAAACATCTGATTTTTAAAGATTTCTCTTCCTACATTTGTCTTCTTTTTGTTGTTTTCGCTATGTGAATCTAAAAGTCATTCCAATAAAACCATCATCAGCGTCATCAATAATTAATGATTCGGACAAGACTCTAATGGTGATCACGTTTCACACATTTGCAGCAATTACTGCAAAAAAGAAGAATCCCTGAACTTCATTCAAAACGAATGGGTGGATGGATGGATGGATAGTCCGGCAAGATGTTGCCACAACATAACGTATGAACATTGCCGGGAAGTGTGAACATTTTACTTCCTCCCATCACCTTCCTCCTTTCCATTTTATAACACCCTCCATCGAATGACTTTCGTAAAGAGGATATAATCGAAAATTAAGCAACAATTTATTAACAGATTTAACAGAGGATGAGTTTAATTTTGAATGGATACGGATTTGGAAACTTAATGTGGAGCACGTACTTCTTATTGGGAAAATCTCCGAAGTTGTTAAATTTATTTAAGAAATTTAAGTTACTGAAATCGAATTGATTTTTTCGAATATTTTGTTTACGAAGTTGTTGCAGTAAAGTGAAATTTTTAAATAAAAAAGTAAATTTGGCAATAAAAAGTAAAAATGCATTACATTCGGCCAGGCTGAACCTTGGATACCCACCTCCTCGAGTATATATATATTAACCACCTTTCGTAATAATACGGAGAAAAATACATCATTTATGAACCCATAGCAGTTGTATCTAAATATAGTCCGATCTCCAGCATATTCATGAAGGCCATGAAGGGGTATAACACAACTCATTGTATAAAGTTTATCGGTTAAAAAAAAATGAACCTTTTATTGGCCTAATAACTTAAAGCGGGAGATAAGTACATGACATCTTTATTCAATCTGAATTATATGGAACACGAATATCGAAGAGCCTAACACAGCCCACTGTCTGAAATTTCATCGAAATCGAGTAATAAACCTGATTTTATTATCCCAAGAACTTAAATAGGAACATCGATATATATGGCAGCTATATCCAAATGTAGACCGATCTTGACAACACTCGATATGTATTTCGAAAGGCCTAACAAAACTTATTGTGCTAAATTTCGGGGAAATCGGTTAATAAATTCACAATTTATGGGCCTAAAACCTCAAATCGGGAGTTCAGTATATATGGCAGATACATCCAAACCCGGACCGGGATGTCGAGGAGCCTAACACAACTCGATATACCGAACTTAAGCGAAATCGGACAATAAATACGCCTGTTATGAGCCCAAGACCTTAAATCAGCAGATCGGTCTATATGAGGGCTATATCAAGATATAGTCCGATATAGCCGGACTGACGGACGGACATGGCCAGATCGTCGTAGAATTTTACGAGAGAAATTTAAGGCAGGTGTACAGCCTCCCCTACTTTAGAATTGAGCCAATACAAATATATTTTTGTTCCTGGCTGAAAAAGGTGTAATAGTGGTCGGATATGCCGATAACATGGCTGGGGAAAGTTTCCCGGTAGTCTTAGAGATATACTTCAAGAAGCTCTACGTACGATGGCAAAGTGGTCTAGGGTAAAGCCATCTAAGACCGTGAGTAACTTGTATAACGACAGGAGATACAAGTTACCCTCGAAAGCCATTAAAAACAAGTAAAAGCGTGCTAAGTTCGGCCGGGCGGAATCTTATATACCCTCCACCATGGATCGCATTTGTCGAGTTCTTTTCCCGCCATCTCTTCTTAGGCAAAAAAAGATAAAAGAAACAAGAAGTAAAATAGAGAGAGATCGATTTATATGGGAGCTGTATCGGGCTATAGACCGATTCAGACCATAATAAACACGTATGTTGATTGTCATGGGAGAATCCGTCGTACTGAATCCGTTTCAGGCAAATCGGATAATAATTGCGACCTCTACAGGCTCAAGAAGTCAAGATCCCAGATCGGTTTATATGACAGCTATATCAGGTTATGAACCGATTTGAACCATACTTGGCACAGTTGTTGGATATCATAACAAAACACGTCGTGCCAAAATTCATTCAAATCGGATAAGAATTGCGCCCTCTAGAGGCTCAAGAAGTCAAGACCCAAGATCGGTTTATATGACAGCTATATCAGGTTATGGACCGATATGGCCCATTTACAATACCATCCGACCTACACTAATAAGAAGTATTTGTGCAAAATTTGAAGCGGCTAGCTTTACTCCTTTCGACAGACGGACGGACATGGCTAGATCGACATAAAATGTCACGACGATCAAGAATATATATACTTTATGGGGTCTCAGACGAAAATTTCGAGTAGTTACAAACAGAATGACGAAATTAGTATACCCCCCATCCTATGGTGGAGGGTATAAAAATATGAAAAGAAACTAAAAAACCGGCATAGAGACTAAAAAAGTCTCACATACTAGTAGGCCTCCCCTTTAGCTATCCCAGACCCTTGCAGAATACCAGAATTACTCCGGGGTCGAAAGACTGTAGAGAGCTCACACAGGGGAAGAGGTGTTCGACCATAATCCTACGCCTTCTCCTCGTCATCGCGCGGCAATGGCACCGCAGATGCTCAACCGTTACCAACTCCTCCTCATTCCCACAGACCTTGCAGAAAACCTCATCTCCGCGAGCCCATCGCCATTTCGGTGACCTGAAATTGCAATTGCACACCGCTTGTTGAATCTCCCGAAAAGCCTCGGGTTCATGCGATCCGCAACCAGGGACATGAACACTACCTGACTTTCCACATAAATCGTGATTGTTTGAGAGGGCCACAGCTCCTGTTTATGATCCCATCTAAGCCTCAAAAACCTCTGCTTGAAAGACACTGTACCCATCCAAAAAACTATGTGACTCCCTAGTTCCTAGGGATTCAACGAAAACTCCTGCCCCGGTGGTCCCATCCAACTTGAACTCATCCGTGTAGATAAGTCCTAATGGTGTTAAGTGCAGGCACCTGCCGTGTTGGCTCCATCCTGCAGGGCTCTTAATGCCGAGGGAATATAATGCGTCTACCAACACCCTCATACCTCACCAAGCAAGCATGAGTACCAATTCGATCCCACGTAGTTTGGATGTGTCCAAACTATGATCCCATGTAGGGTTCGGAGCGGAGCACCATTTAAAACTCTTCCGATCTATGGACCACGGGCTTCACCATAGTCAGGGTAGAACCGAAGTCCTTCATCTGCTACCATGGGATCCAGGAGCCCGAATCCCGTGGTAACAAATGAAAGTCTCTGGTCCGACCATGTAGCCCTACTACTTTGAACTTCAAACAGTTCCGTACTGGTCACCTGGCAAGCACAATCCCGTAGAAACACCACAAATGACTCAGCACAAGACTGAGCCAAAATAGGAATGCCACCGAAACATTCACACAACTCTGTACACATTCTGCTATTTACAATGAATAGCAGCGACACCGAGTGAAAACCATCCAAACCAACAAGAACTTCATACATCCGCCTTCAAGTCAACAAGAACTTCATTCAAAACGGAACAGTAGCCTTCAACTCACCGCCATTCTCGATGCAGTCTTCTAACTTCTCATCCATAATCCGTCTCAACCGTCCTCCTCCACCTTTGCAACCTTCACCACCCTACCGTCCTTCGCCTTCTTACCGTCCTTAACCAACCGTGTAGATAGAGGAACGCAAAATGGTGGGACGCCCCAGACCAAAGCTCATTCCCCGGAAAGACAACCTCCAGGTCGCCGTCGAAGAAAGACCTATCCGACAATATCACGTTGTCATCCCACGCCAGCTGCTTTCCGCAGAACAAACGAATGCCCGAAATTCAAAGAGCGCAAAGTCCCTGAATCCTCCAGTCTGAGTAGAGCAGTCTTCAACGCCACGCACTCCAAGTGCAAGTTTAAATGTTTCAGATCAAGCATACCATTCAGCGCTGCTCTCGGCGCACTCTTCCTTGTATCCGATAGCAGCACCGCCGCAATATCCTGCAACTTCTCTAATATACCACGAAGACAAACCTTCTTGAGAGCCCGGTGCACACCAGGCACCCAAAGGTGTGGATCGGCTACGTACAGCAATGTAAATCCAGTGGATCGTACACGGCCTAAGTCCCCAACTCCTGCCCACAGTTCATTTTCGAGTCGAAAATAACTGGGTGTTATTCTTGACCATCAAGGATCGGTCAAGCCTGTTGGTCCTGGTACATTTTGATAGATTCCACACCGCGACCTGAAGGATATCGGTGACAGTAGAGAGAAAGCGACCACAACTCAAAATAATGTCATAAGAATAGGCAACCACTTCCATTCTTTCTCGAAAGACCTGAGAATCCAAATGATAACCAAGAGCCACAAGAGGGAAAATAACCCCCCACCACCCCCTGTGACGTCCCTCTGGTCGCAAACTTCCTCACCGAACCCTAGGTTAGGTAAGGAAAACAGGGTGCGGATGTTCAGATCTATGAGATCTGTTTTAGACTGCCTGACCATAATACGCTCCTGCATGCGAAGATCCGGGCGATCGCGGAATGCGTGAGGTGGTGTGGTGCTAACGCGAAGACGTCGAGTGTGAACATGTTTACGGACAGTAAAATTGCCATAAGGGCAAAAAAAACAGGACGGTAAGGTCACGAACAGTCTTGCAGGAGATAATCGCCTTCTCTGAGGATGGCAAACCGCCGTCAATAAACTTGGTTAACCGGAAGTCTTTCGAGTTGACGCAGTCCGAGTAAAGGGCGTGGGCGACTGATGCGCATGTGAAACAGCGAAACTGTCGGTAGGACAGCGAAAATCCTATGGGGTAATCAGAGCGTGAGAAGACAATGCTATTACTGAAAGGAAGTAAGAAGGAGGTCAGTATAGCTATTGGTATCATAACGTGACACATAGGACTACGAGCTCACTAAGCCAGTGATGCGAACCTTAAGCCAGTGATGCATTGACTATTCTACCCTTGAGCATAGCATCAATCCAGTTCACCATCCCAACTAGAAAACGACGAATGAAATTTGATACGGATTATTTTATAGCCCATTTTCAAATGTAGGTTTTCCACTGAATTCTTTCGTTTCGGTTCAGAATTAGATTTAGGTCCCAATTTCCACTTATAGGGTGGGGTAGCGTATCATATAGTCGGCACTGCCCGATAGGTTGAGAGATTAGGGCGAGAACCCAGCTTAAATTCTTCAATTTTGTGTGTCGGACAGATGATTTTTGTTTTCTTTTATCCCAGATATCATATTACCAAAACTTTTGGTAAAATAAGGTACACTCATTTCGATTTTTAATTTTCAGAGTAACAATTTGATTTTGTAACTACTCGTTCCGCCCCATTTTTTTAATATTTCGCTTCTTATCTCTGCTGAACGATTTTATTTCTCCACTGAGCAAATGTAGCCATAAAGTTAGCCCAATCCTTAAGATTACTAAAAAAAGTGACACCCTTATGACAAATGGCCAATCATTGTCTTCTCAGCTTTTCCCCATGTATCATGCCTTCAAGGAATAAGCCATCATTATGTCTTATCAATATTTGGTGTGGTTCAACAAAAGAAAAGCCGCTGTAAGCAGGAGGCAATATGTTTTGACATTTTCTTTATTTCAGTCTTATTTATCATGCATTCAATTTCTTTTGCCTGCAATCACAAAGGTAAACAAGAGACTATAGACGTTTTTTGTGATCCCTTAGCCTTTTTCCCCCAATGCAACGATTTATCTTTTAGCCACTTGTCACACTGTCTTCGTCTCTGTCCGTCCGCCATTTGTCTTTTGAAGAGTCTCTAAGGTTTTTTCAACTTTTTTTTTTGTTATTTTTGCCATGTTGATGGGGTCAAAGCTCTTCCCACCATAAACCAATAAAAATGATGAGTGGTGTTTCTTGGTTTAGATCTCTGATGCCTGGCCATGGCTCTTTGTGTGTGTGCTTCAATGTATTTGTTGCGGTTCATTTGGCCCCAGGAGAACATTCTTCCATTCTTATGGTTATTATTATTACTGTTGCTGTTATTGTTGTTGCTGTTTGCTATTTGTGGGTTAAATGAAAGTTTGTGCAAAGTTGTTTGAGTGCTTTTTGGTCGAGCCATGTTTTTCTTTTGTCCAGATAGGTCATATTAGCCAAGGCTTTTTAACACATTTATGGTGTGAAATTATGCATCATCAAGAAAGCCACAAGGGGTCATTTAAAAAAATTTGTTTTCTTTTAGTTTATTTGTTGTTATTTTCTTTTACAAAGTCCTGTGGTAGGCTAACATTTGTTATTTGGTTACTAGGGGTGAGTGTTGGTAGCAAAAACTTTGTTTTACTCACTTGCTGCCGCCAATGAATACGAAATTTTGTGTGAAATTTGTCTTTGTTAGTCCTTGAGGTGCTTTTTATTCAAATGTACCACTCAATGGCGGCTGATAGTAAATTTGCTTTGTTTTATATTTGCCTTTACAACTTGAGTTGAATGAATTTGACAGTGAATATTTTAATGAAAACTTTCTTTCGCCATAATCGAAGAAAAGATTTAAAAAAAGGGGGATAAAGTTGTCTTATGCTGTAAAGACTTTTGTAACACACTTGGAATAAATAACAGAATACAAAAAATATAGCTTTTAAAGACAAAATTACAATAAAGGTTTCTATATAAATAAACTTAGAAAAAAAAAATAATTTGTTAAAAAACAAAATTGAAATAAAGTTTCTACATAAATAAAGAAAAAAAAAATATATATAGACAAAATTATAAAAATAGTTTACCAAATATAAAATTTCTATGAAATTTCAATAAAATTTTCCTTAAAGACAAAATTTTTTATGAATTTTTCCTAATGTCAAAATTTCTATGAAATTGTTCCCAAAGACAACATATCTATGAATTTTTTCTTATGTCAAAATTTCTATGAAATTTTTCCTAAAGACAAAATTTCTATGAAATTTTTCCCAAAGACAAATTTGTATGAAATTTTTCCTAAACACAAAATTTCCATGAAATTTTTCCTAAAGACAAAATTTCTATGAAATTTTCCCTAAAGACAAAATTTCTATGAAATTTTCCCTAAAGACAAAATTTCTATGAAATTTTCCCTAAAGACAAAATTTCTATGAAATTTTTATTAAAGACAAAATTTCTATGAAATTTTCCCTAAAGACAAAATTTTTATGAAATTTTCCCTAAAGACAAAATTTCTATGAAATTTTCCCTAAAGTCAAAATTTCTATGAAATTTTCCCTAAGGACAATATTTCTATGAAATTTTCCCTAAAGACGAAATTTCTATGAAATTTTCACTAAAGACAAAATTTCTATGAAATTTTCTCTAAAGACAAAATTTCCATAAAATTTTCTCTAAAGACAAAATTTCTATGAAATTTTCCCTAAAGACAAAATTCTATGAAATTTTTCCTAAAGACATAATTTCGATGAAATTTTTCTTAAGACAATATTCTATGAAATTTTCCCTAAAGGCAAAATTTTTATGGAATTTTCCCTAAAAACAATATATCTATGAAATTTTTCCTAAACACAAAATTTCTATAAAATTTTCCCTAAAGACAAAATTTCTATGAAATTTTCCCTAAAGACAAAATTTCTATGAAATTTTTCCTAAACACAAAATTTCTATAAAATTTTCCCTAAAGACAAAATTTCTATGAAATTTTCCCTAAAGACAAAATTTCTATGACATTTTCCCTAAAGACAATATTTCTATGAAATTTCCCCTAAAGACAATATTTCTATGAAATTTTCCCTAAAGACAAAATTTCTATTCAATTTTCCCTAAAGACAAAATTTCGATGAAATTTTCCCTAAAGACAAAATTTCTATGAAATTTTCTTTGAAGACAAAATTTTTATAAATTTTCCATAAAGACAAAATGTCACTGGAATTTTCCATAAAGACAAAATTTCTATGAAACTTTCCTAAAGACAAAATTTCTATGAAATTTTCCCTAAAGACAAAATTTCTATGAAATTTTCCCTAAAGACAAAATTTCTATGAAATTTTCCCCAAAGACAAAATTTCTATGAAATTTTACCTAAAGACAAAATTTCTATGAAATTTTCCTTAAAGACAAACTTTCTATGAAATTTTCGTGAAGACAAAGCAAGGTTAGGTTAGGCTGAAAAGAGGTTACGGATATTAATCCGCCCCTGCCCCTAAAGACATACACCTAAACCAGTACTTGGCTTATTGCGAGCTCGAAAAATTTAAAAATTACCTTGAAGAGGAAAATTTTAAGTTTAAGGAATACGGTGCTACTTAAAAAATCCTTAATTGTTTTCCATGCCACTCCCCTAAGTTGGTTCATGTCTAGTATAGTGTCGCCACCTAAGTGCTGGTATCGGTTAGACGCGAAAGCCGGGCAATAACATAAGAAATGCTCCAACGTCTCATCATCTTCTCCACACGCCCTCCGCATGCTATCACTTGCCGCACCGATTTTGAATAAGTGAGCTCATAGTCCTATATGCCGCGTTATGATACCAAAAGCTATACTGACCTCACTTTCAGTAATAGCCTCATCCTCTCACAATCCGGATCACCCCATAGGATTTTCGCCGTCCTACTGTTTCGCCCACGCCCCTAACTCGAACTGCGTCAACCCGCTTTGGGTTAACCAAGATTAACCAAACGATGCAGGTTGCGCTTTCTTGCACTGCAAGACTCTTTGTGACCTTACCGTCCTGGTTGTTTTACCCTTATGGCCATTTTACTGTCCATAAATTTGTTCACACTTGACGTCCACGCGTTAACACCAACCACCTCACGCATTCCGTGATCGCCTGGATCCCTCCTGAAGGACATTATTATGGTCAAGCAGTCTAAAACAGATCTCAGTCCTTGGGTTCTCAATGTAGAACCCCAGGCCCACTCTGTCCTCTAGCTATGATCCATCTGTGTAGCATGAGCTTCAAGATAGCAATACAGGGTTCCGTCACTCCAAGTC
Source organism: Stomoxys calcitrans (assembly GCF_963082655.1). NCBI lineage: Eukaryota > Metazoa > Arthropoda > Insecta > Diptera > Muscidae > Stomoxys > Stomoxys calcitrans. The sequence continues at coordinate 107,021,585 of NC_081555.1, read as the reverse complement.
TGTGTCGCTCAGGTATCCGAATGGAAACCTCTTCCATTTTTTCCAGGTTTCCTGTCGTCGCTATGCCGCGATGGTTTGAGCTTCTCCCATCCTCAATCCATTCTTCCATCGCCTTAACCTCACACTAGATATCTAGAATTGTCTCCTATTGGGCGTGGTCCTCATCGCTCCGCCTATGCCAAGACAACATGTTCTCTGAACCTGTTGTATGGTCCTTATGTTGCAGATTTTCTCTATAACAGTCCACCAGACTAGTGAGCCGTAAGTAATTACGCTCCAGTAGATCCAGTGGACTATCCTCGGATTTAGGCCCCATTTCGATCGTACGGCCCGTCTACATTGTGCCCAACATCTGTGAGCCTTCTCAGTACGCTCCTGAATGTGACACTTCCAATTAAATATCCTATCGAAGATCATTCTAAGTAAAAAATTTCTATGAATATTTCCTTAAAAACAAAATTTTGAAGTTTTGTCAAAAGGCGGTTTGATTTGGGTTAAAAAGTGGCATTGACCGATTTCAGTCCCCTAGTTAAACTCCTTCGAAAACTAGTGTGCTATCGACAGACGGACGGAGATGGTTAGTTCGACTAAAAAACCAAAATTGGCTCTAACAGAAATCAAACGCTCTATTTTGCTTTTTCAAGTCTGGTCTGATCACAAGACTGATATAACTTCCATACAAACCGATCTGCCTGGTTGTCTTCTTGAACAACATATTTGGCTGAAATTTCCAAATATGTATTTTCGCTTTGTTACAAATGTGGGTGGGTGGTGTTGGGTACTAAAATCATTTTCTGTTGCCCACTTGTCACTGCTTCCGCATTGTTAATTAAAACAACAATTTTCGACATTTCCGTGTTCTTATTAGCAACGACTAATTTGACCAGCTTTCATCTCCACATATCAACGAACCAACACTGGCCATTACTATGGAAGGAACAAAAACCAATCAAATTCGACTTCATTAAAATGAGAATCGAATTTCGTTTCTCTAATCATTTGCGTGAAATTAAAATTCTTTCACGAGCTGTTAATTACTTCGCATTTAACAGCAATACGATTTGATTTTTCTTTGCCTTGCTCTCCAAATTTTCTTTCGTTTTGTGCTATGATGTCCTTGCTTAAGGATACTCTTTACGTGGTAGTTTCTGTTCGATATTTTTTATGTGATACCTTATATGCCAATGTATTGAATCACGTACTCACAACATGTTACATAATACAAATTATAGACACTTCCTAGATTTTGATTTTGAGTCAACATAACATTCACGTACACACATCCTTGTACTCATACTGCTGCTGCTCATGGTTCTGGTCCTGGACCAATCTACCACCATCTCCATCATCATCATCATCATGTAGGCATCTGCAATAAGCAACCTAACAACAAAGTAACTTCCTCATGTCACGAACAAATATGTTTGCCTGCACGATGATGAAACCCATGAACGGTAGACACCCTCGCCAATATGTCTGAGTCCACGTCTGACAAACTCACGTACTAAATACCGACGATATTTTCGATACGACTATGTTGGCATCAGAAAAACGTAACAGCGATAACTGACAATATAAGCTCAATACAATTTTACACCTACAATTGACTTTCAGTGGCGGTGGGAAGATCAATACTGCCATCCAGTAGAGATGCATATGGGACAGTGTTGCCAACGTTTATGAAATAAAAATCTTACACACAAAAATAAATTTTAGTTTTTTTCAGAGATGGAGCGGAATGTTCCCGTTGTTTAAATAGGGTACTTAAATATGCGATATCGGAAAGGGGGCGGATGTTCCCCCCTCCCCCCAGCCTTAATTTTGAAAAAACTAGATCTCTGAGATAAATGGTGCGATATAAGCGAAATTTTGTTTGCACTCTTATAAAGGGTGATTTTTTAGCTATTATCTTTTTGGCAACACTGGTTTAAAGAGCTCACGCACGTTTCGTGATTTGTTGCACAGTCAAACATCTTCAGTTTGGTCTACAATTTAACCATGAATCATCCTACAAATGAACAAAGCTTGCACATTATTGAATTTTATTATCAAAATGCGTGCTCTGTTTCGAAAGTTCATCGCGGGCTTTCTTCATTTTAACGACGAAACTCATTTTTGGCACAATGGGTACGTAAATAAGCAGAATTGTCGATTTTGGAGTGAAGATCAGCCAGAAGCATTGCAAGAGCTACCAATGCATCCAGAGAAAGTCACAGTTTGGTGCGTTTTATGGGCTGGTGTCATCATTGGACCGTACTTCTTCAAAGATAATGCGAATCGTTAAGTAACTGTGAATGGTGAGCGCCACCGTGAGATGATATCCAACTCTTTTTTGCTCAAAATGCAAGAGCAAGAGCCAACAAGACGGTCCCACGTGCCACACAGCACGTGTAACAATGGACTTTTAGAGAGGCGAGTTCGGTGAACATTTAATTTTACTCTCGGGACAGGTTAATTGACCGCCTAGATCGTGCGATTTAATGCCTTTAGGCTATTTTTTGTGGGGCTATGTTAAAGCTCATATCGATACAGTCAAGCCCGCTTCAATTTACGAAGTATTTTTTCATGAGATACAAGCCGAAATGTTGGAAAGAGTATGCCAAAACTGGACTAAGCGGATGGACCATTTAAGCCACGGTCAACATTTGATTACATTATATGGACCGTAGAGGAACGGATTTTGAAATTGGTCTCCGCTCCGTTCCTGCTTCACTTCGGGTTCTAAAAATGTTTCTCCCTCCGGCAATATTAGGCCTGCTTCGCTCCTCTACGAATCCCTGGTTTCAAGTAACGACATTTGCAGAAGCTATGAGGACATCGAGGAAGAAGAGACTATAGAACATCTGTTGTGTGTGTGTCCCTTGCTGGCAGTCAGAAGAAATTCCACTTTAGGTTAATATTTTTTTGCAGACTTGTCTAATTTAGCGGACAAGTTTTTGCCTTTTTAAAGCGACCTGGTTGGTTCAAATGTAGGAAGGCATTTTTCTTCTTTTCCGTTCCTGTTGTGTCGAAATTGGACGAAAACGTCACATATCACATATTTTGCATAAGTGAACTCGTAGTCCTATGTGTCCCGTTATGATAACGAAGATTATATCGACCTCATTTTTACTTCCTTTCAGTAATAGCCTCGTTTTCTCACGATCCGGATCTACTCATAGGATTTTTTTCGTCCTACCGATCTTTTGCTGTTCCAAAGTGTTAAATTCGTTCGGCATTCGTCGCCCACGCCCTTAACTCGGACTGAGTTGACCTGAAAGGGGTCGGATTAACCAAGTTCATCGACGGAAGTCCTCTGGCCTTCTCTGCCAAATCATTTGCTCTTTCACTCTCTCTTACTCCGCTATAGCCCCGCAACCAAATAATGCGGATTATGTTATCCTCAGAGAAGGCTTTAATCTCATTCTTACATTTCAAGACTGTTCGTGAGCTTATCGTTCTGGTAATTAATGCCCTGATGGCCAGATTACTGCATGTAAACATGTTTACTCTCGAGGTCCTTGCGTTAACACCACACCACGCATTCCGCGATCGCCCGGATCTCTGCTTCAAGGACCGTATTTTGGTCAGGCAGTCGAAAACAGATCTCAGTCCCTGGGTTCTCAATGTAGACCCGCAGGCCCACTCTGATCCATCTGTGTAGCATGATCTTCCAGATGGCAATACAAGAGTTCCGTCTACCCAAAACTGTGCCGCTGGCAGCAGTGCCTCCCACTCGATCACAAGTGTCTTCTCAGCTATCCGATCGGAAACCTTTTCCGTTCCTTTCAGGCTTCCAATCATCGCCTAGGTTATAGCGCGATGGTATGACCTGCTCCATCTTTCTATTTTCCCATCACCTTTAATCTCAAAGCCGCAATGACTGCCTCACTCTTAATCCGCAAATGCAAATTTGCCGATGAACAATCCATTAAGATACAAAAAGTCAAATTTCTCACATATCAATGAGTGTTGACCGATTCAAGTTTTAAGCTTAATGATAGGGGACCTCCTTTCTATAGCCCACTCTGAACGGCATGCCGTGGTGCGACACTTCTTTTGGGAGAAGTTTTTGCACGGCATAGTACCTCACAAATGTTGCCAGCATTAGGAAGGGGATAACCACCACTGAATTTTTTTTATGATGTTCTCGGCATAGGCTGACATGCTAACCTCTGCGCTACGGTGGCCTCCGTATGTATGTATTCTATGGGTCGGATATCTAGAATAGTCTCCAGTGCCCTTGTGGGTGTGTACCTCACCACTCCGCTTATGCCAAGACAATGTCTTCTCTCAGCCTGTTGTTTTATCCTTAAATTGCGCTTTTTATGCATCGCAGTCCACCAAATTACTGTAAAGCCAGTGGACTATTTTCGGACTCAGGCTTGATTCCGAGCCTACGGCCAACCATACCTAAATTTTGACGCAATTTCTAATGAAAATAAAATTTTGTTAAAGTTTTATATTAAATGAATTTTTGAGAGAAAGTTTTCTACGATTTTCTCCACGATGAAGTTTTGTAAAACTTAGTGCATCTTAGTGGCAACCCTGTTCCTTTTGGTTTCATTTGTTTGGTCATCAACGATACCTAGCATATTTTTTGATAGGAAAATCCGCAAAATGTTGTGTAGCAGATTGTCTTTGTTAGCATCGCTTTGCTCTTCAAGCGTTATATGAAAAACTCCACTAAACAACACGTGTCGAAAATCAAAAAGAGATAGTTGTGTGTGTAAGTTTGAGCTCGATGTCTGTAATGTTCGCCATTTTTCCTCTCTTTGGCTCTTGAAGTACTGACACTAAGCTCTGAATGGAATAAGTGGGCGTAAATGATTTACTAATTGAACACTTTTTTGTCAGACAATATATTCGAAAGGAGCTCAGGCATGTATTGACGATACCATATTCAGCATTAACGTTATTATAGCACTCTACTATTTTAGTGAAAGCAATTATAGGAAGTATAGTGTGGTTCAAAATGAGATAATGAAGTATAATATTATATTAATATTACTCGTCTATCGGAAGATATTCGGATGGTCTCCCGTGCCCTCCGACGCTCTATGGGCGAAAATTGAAAAAAACGACCAAAATTAGAATTTTTTTGATGGTTAATTTAACTTAGGAAATTTTATTAAGCACATATTGAGCTCTATTTTTTTCAAAATATTAACTTTACATATTTTTGGTAAGCTTGGTTTGGGCATGACCAAAATTCGACACGAAATTACCTAAATTTTTTATAAAAACTTTACACAATTTCCTGAAATTTTACATCCATATTCACTAAGTTAAATAAATAGAAAATTTGCATTATTTTATTTTCTACTTAATCTAGAATTTTTGTAAAATTTTGTTTTTGAAGCAATAATTTTTTTTTTTTTGTGATAAAAATATGTTTTTCCAAATCCCATATTTTTTGCTGCGATATTCCAAAATAATTTGATATACTTCCCCTGTAATCGCTTAGCGTCACCGACCGTTAACAAATATTTAAGTTAAATATCTTCAGCAAAGTTCCCTTTACCATATAGCAAAAAAACATTTGCGCACTTTTTTGCGTTTTGGCTGATATAGCCGCTTGTCTGATTTAATAGCTATGTACAATAGCACGAAGGGGGACAGAGGTATCCACTGCTGTGGTACAGGGTATTATAACTTAGTGAATTTGTTTGTAACACCCAGAAGAAAGAGAGATAGGGCCATTGACTCAGAATCATTTTCTGATTAGATTTAGCTATGTCCATATGTCTGTCCTTCTGTCCATGTTAATTTGTGTACAAACTACAGGTCTCAATTTTCATCCGATCGTCTTCAAATTTGGAACAGGCATGTTTTTTGGCCTAGAGATGAAGTCTATTGAAATTGGAAAAAAATCGGTTCAGATTTGGATGCTGATCCTATATTTGGCAGGAAGGATCTTCTACTGGTGTTATTTTGTTATAGCTGCCATATATATATATCCCGCCCGATTTTCACTCCTAGAGCCACTACAAGCGCATTTATTGACCAATCTTGCCAAAATTTTGCACAACGCTTTCCGTGACGACTACCACAATATCTGCTTGAAATCGGTGTTGATTTAGATATAGTTCCCAAACTTACGTTCATCCGATTTTGATAAATAAATCAATAAAGTGCTCATTTGTTAACCGATTTTTTCGTAGTTTGGCAGGAGGGACTTTCATATGACTTTCGACATTACTGTATGTATATCGACCAAATTTCACTTCACTTCTACTGAAGGCGCATTTATGGACCAATCATGCCAAGACTTTATACAACGCTTACTTCGACAACTACCACAGTATCTGAGAAGTTTGCTCCAAATAGGTTCAGATTGCTCCCATATATATATGTTCGTCCAATTTTAAGAAATATTTCAATGAAGTGCCCGTTTGTTAACCGATTCTCTAGAAATGTGGCAGGAAGGTTTTTTTTTATAACTCTTACTATTACTGGTGAATTTCATAGAAGTCGGTCCAGATTTAGATATAGCAGTCATATATGCCCGAATTTCACTCCAAGAGCAAGCGCATTTATTGATCAATCTTGCCAAAATTTTGTACAATGCTTCCTCGATCACAATATCTGAGTTTTGCTCGAAATCGGTTTAGATTTAGATATAGCTCTCATAAATATGTCCGATTTTAGATAATTAGCAATAAAGTTTGTCATTTTGAACCATAGTTATTGCAGTTTGAACATATTTGCTTGAAATTTGAAACGGATTGTTTAATAACCAATCTGAACACATTCGCCGAGATACGTCGAAATTGGTTCAGAACTTGATATAGCTATATTTTACAGTCGGCACCGCCCGATTTTTACCCTTCCTTACTGGTTTTGGCTTAATTTTGTTCATCTCGGTGAGTTCTTTCGATGCAAGAAAAAAAAATCATGTAATTTGGTACTGTATGTCAAATGTTATAAGTCCTATAATGTAACTTATGCTAACAATTTTCTATTTTAGACACCCTGTATTTCAACCTATTCTACTCTACAAGATCTTAATGTCAAGACATGAAAAAAAGAAATATGGTTTCTGTAATTGTTTCAAATTTTATCAAGACCGGGGAAGTTTTTGTGGGTTTTATCGAATTTTGGCCACATTTTCCCCATTTTCACCAATAGTGCGGCGACTATCTTATCGATATCCAAGAAAGCTGCCATGGCATACTTCTTCAGTTGATGAGATGTTTCGACCTCCCGTACAACTTTGTGGAGGTTCGTCGCCACCGACCTACCCTTGAGGTATAGGTGTTGTGCCCCACTGAAATTCTGCGGTGTAAGTCGCTTCCTCACATTTTGTTCTATAAGTTTGCCAATGTTTGGAGTTAAAACGATGAAAGACTTATTGGCCTACAATACATTAAGGTATTTTTGTTTATTTTTTCCACCTTGGGTTTAAAGATCACTCTGAACTCTCCACTAGCTAGCAGACTCTTTAGGTATTCAGCCGCACAAAGATTAGTAATGTCGCCCACAGCATTTCTTTTGAGCTCGGCAGTAAAATCGAGGCTCTCCTCGCCTTCTTCTTGAATCTGCACACTGTTTCGCGATACTCGTCCCATCATTCTGCCGTATATCTCTATCTCTCTCTCTCTCTTTGACACATTATAAAGTAGGTTAGGTTAAAAAGAGGGTGCAGATATTATACCGCCCCATGCCACTATGGACATACACCTAAGCCAGTAATAGGCTTGTTGCGCGCTCTAAATACAAAAATGTTACCCTGCTATTTACTAAATTCTAATTGTTTTCATACCACGCGCTCAAGTTGGTTTGGTCAGGTTAGGTTTAAGAGGCAGTCTGCCATCAGACTCACTTAGACTTCTTCGTCCATTGTGATACCACAGGAACAGAAGAAGGAAGATGCCTTCTAATAGTTCATACCGTTGAACCATCCAGATCGCTTTTAAAAGCTCGACAACTTGCGAACGTTCACATCCGCTAAATCAGACAGGTTATCAAAGAAATTATAACCTAAAGTGGAACTCCTTCTGACTCACAGTGCGGGACACACACACAGAAGTCTCTTATATAGTCTCTTCTTTTTCGATGTCCTCACAGCTTCGGCAAAAGTGGTTGCTGGCAACCTTTAGTCTGTCAGCATGATTTCCGATTAGACAGGGACCTGTCATGAAGGACACAATGACTGAGACGTCAGTTCTAGCCAGTAACAGGAAAGCGGTAGACCTCTTCTAGTGTAGATTAAGCCACATAATTTTGGAATGCCCACAGCCTTCTCTTTGTGACCATCTATTATTCGTTGCTCTTCGGGCCTGATCCTGAAAACTTAGCTTAGCTGTGGCTAGAGGCATACCCACAGATTCCAGTTCTACTGGAATGTGTAAGGTAGTTCCTAGTCTCGAAAGCTCATCCGTTTTACAATTCCGTGGGCTATCTGTGTGGCCCGGCACCCAGAACAGGTGAAATTTGAACTGCTCAGCCATCTCGTTAAGAGTTCTTCGACAGTCGAGGGCGGTTTTTGTGTTCAGAAATACTTTCTCCAGGGATTTAGTTGTCTAGCTGTCTGAGAAGGTATTTATGCCAATCGTCGTAATGACATTATGTCTTAGCCATTCCACCACTTCCTTAATTGCAAGGATCTCTGCTTGATACACACTGCAGTGATCGGGCAACCTTCTCGATTTGACCAGTTCTAGAGTCCACCCCATAGCCCACCTGGTCGTCTAGATTGAAACCATCCGTATAGTAGTATATGTAACTTCTATTACCAGGGATATCGTAGTTCCAATCGGTTCTATCAGGAATAGTCGTACAGTAATTTTTATCAAAAAGCGGCTCAGGTAGGGTGTAATCCACACTGCCTGGAACATCGGACATTGTATCAAAGTTAACTCTGTGTTCATAGCCGCCACATGACCGAAAAGAAAGCTCCCTTCACTGGTGTGAGGCAGTGGTCGTAACACTTTGTCTAACCACAATGTCCAGACGCATTAGATGTAGCATTAAATTCAGTACATCAGATGGTGACGTGCTCAGTGCGGCTGTGATGCACAAACAAGCCATTCTTTGGATCCTGTTAAGTATTGAGCAGTAGGTATACTTTTGAAGCGCCGTCCACCAGACCACTACAGCATATAGCACTATAGGTCTAACAAATGAACTACTTCTGTCCGGCACGGATTTGTACCTAGACCACTATTGGTAGCCCACTTCGCTGTTGCAAGTAGAGCTTCCTGAAGTATATCTTTTAATATTCTGGGAAACTATCCCCTAACGGCAATTGCCACGTCATCACCATACGCGACCACTTTTACAACTTTTTCTTCCAGAAACAACAATACATTGTTAATGGCTGTATTCCAAAGTTAAGGATACAGAGGTGTTCCTCTGCTGACCCATCTTTTGAGATCTGCAGATCACAAGCCTGCCGTAATGCATCCTTTAGTAAGTAAGTTATTAGTAAACTTTCTTACGGTAGAGTTGATGCCTAGAAACTCCTTCATGATTGACGTCGGTCTTACAGTATAGAAAGCACCTTCAATGTCAAGAAGTGCTACCTACCATTGTATATTTCTTCACAGCGAGAGAACCCTCTATATAGCCGACTATATGCATGCTGCTGTCGCGACGGGCGATCTCCAGGATCTTTGCCCAAAGACCAAGTTGGTTTATGTCTGGTATTTTGTCCCACCTCAATTCCGATGCCTTAATAGGACCCTAGCTTCTTAATGTGTTCCTGAATTTCTTGCTGTTCGCATTCCTTAGATATCTGTTGGCTCTCTTTTTTTCTATTTCATGATCAAGCTGGCAACTTATCCTGCAGTGGTCGGAAAAGGAACGTTATTCTGATCTCTATCTGCACTTAAAATATACTTTGTTCAAACTTAAGCTAGCAAACCCAATCTATGGTCTAACAGATTGATAATTGTTGTAGCAAATCACAATGATTTCAAGTAATACATGTCAAGCAACTCTTACTGCATAGCATTACTTCCTGCTTTTGGTATTCGTACTTCGATAGCGTAGAAAAAATATGTATTTCTAAGCAAATCGATGGTTGTCTGTCTATAATTAGCAGGAAATTTGTTATGGATGAGTTGGTGAGGAAAAAAGAATGCCATCATACAACACACACACACACATCCATTCCCACTGTTTTATCTATGCAGAAACCGGAGAAAGCATTTAATATTCATTGTATGAAATCAGCCGGAATAAAAGTTTCATGCAGACAGTATGGGAATGAATATGGTTCTGCCAAAGGATGTGAGGATTTCCTAATTAGTTGCTATTGCTGTTGAACTAACTAGTGAAATATATAGAGGTGTGTGTGTGTATGTGAGTGTGTCCAAGTGGGTGGTTGAAAGTATTGCTGATATTGTAGCCACAAAGCACAATTTTTTATTGGTCTTGTTGGTCAAATGGATTGTCATAGAATACTAATGTAATGGAAAATTCATTTTTCCACATGATTACCAATTAAAAGTAGAAGTGTTTTTGTTTTTGCCGTGTGCTGCTATTTTACTAATGAAACTTCAATATTGGGTTTCTATATGTGTGTGAATACTCGCATATATCAATTGTGATTAGAAATTCCATACAATATATTCTTAGTTATTGTTTTTTTTTAACTTATTTTTTGAGATTTATCATATGTAGTTATTATCTTTATCTTGGACATTTATAAATCTATTGAATTTAATTTTTTTGAATTGCAATTTTTTCATTGCTGTGATTTATTGTATTTGAATGTTTAATGTATTTCTGTGCTTCTTTATTTTAAAACAATTTGGAATGTCTCTTTCAATCGTTATATTATTACCATTATCAATTTAAATTAACCATAAAGTAATTTTGTTTAATATTTCCTTTTCAACATAATTTGCTTTAGATGTTCTCAATTTGTTATGGTTTTGTGTAACCAGAAGGGATAGCTTCCATTCAGCCAAAATTGAAAGTAGTGCACAAACGGTGTGTTGGTGAACATCACTTGGTTTATCGTGCAAAAAGAAAAGGCCTAAAAGTGCAAGTTTTAAAAAAATGTCTCTAAAAAAATGATTATGGAGAGATTTTAATAAAAACAAGTATAGGCGTGCTAAATTCGGCCGGGCCGAATCTTGGGAACCCACCACCATGGATTCTGCTAAAAATTTATACAAAATAAATTTAGTTGAAGGGCTTAATTTTTTTCTACGTACCAAATTTTCGCCAAACCAGAAAAAATTACAGCTCTAGGAAGCGAACAAGGATAATCGAGAAACCAGTTTACACGGGAGCTTTATTATGTTCTTTGCCGATTTGCACCGTACAATTGTTGGAAGTGATAACAGAACACAATGTTCAAAATTTTAGCTAAATCGGACAAAAATTGTGGCTTGTTAGGGCTCAAGACGTTAAATCGGGAGATCGGTTTATATGTGAGCTATATCAGGTTATGGATCGATTTGGAGCGTATTGGAAGTCATAACAGAACACTATGTGCAAAATTTCAACCAAATCGAACGAAAATTGAAGATTCCAGGGGCTCAAGAAGTCAAATCGGGAGATCGGTTTATGTGGGAGCTATATCAGGTTATGGACCGTTTTGGACCGTACGTGGAAAACTTGTTAGAAGTCATAACACTACGTGCAAAATTTCAGCCAAATCGGATGAGAATGGAGGCTTCCAGGGGCTCACGAAGTCAAATCGGGAGATAGGTTTACATGGTAGCTATATCAGGTTCTTGACCGATTTGAACCGTACTTAACACATTTATTGGTCAAGTCATAACAGAACACTATGTGCAACATTTCAGCCAAATTGGGCAAAAATTTTAGCTTCCAGAGCCTCAAGAAGCCAAATCGCAAAATTTCAAGTGACTAAGCTTTACGCATTCGACCGCTAACTTGATTTCGACAGACGGACGGACAGACATGGCTAATCGACTGAGAATGTCGAGACTTTATGGGGTCCTATATCAATATTTCAAGGTGTTTCAAACGGAATGACTAGATTAGTACACCTCCATTCTATGGTGGTGACTATAAAAATAAAATCAAAAGTATTTGGGCTTATAGTCTGAATCTGTCATCCAAATTTGTGACAAAATATCTTTCAAGATGCCAAAGTACACCAGTAATGACAACACGCGACTCATAAGAAACAAAATAGATTACGATTCTGTCATCTAAACTGAGCATCTAAGGAAGGGAACCAACCCTAAAAAACTTAATTTGCGGACATATCGACAGATTTAGACATCTAAACTGAGCATCTAAGGAAGGGAACCAAACCTAGAAAACTTAATTTGCGGACATAACGACAGATTAAGACAATTGAAGTTTTTTTGCAAACGGGAAGTAAGAACCAGCCTTTTTATAAACAAGTAACTTAATGCAAAAGTCAGGCGGGCCGCAATTTCTGAATAAGGTCTTCTCTCGACCATAATTGGTTCGGACATCAGAAGGCTCAATACAACTCACTGTTTCAAATTTCAGAGAAATCAGGCAAAAATAAAAAGTTGGATTTCATCTCGCGGTAGCGCTTACCATTCACAGTTACGTTACGATTCGCTTCATCTTTGAAGAAGTACGGTCCAATGATCCCACCAGCCCATAAACCGCACCAAACTGTGACTTTTTCTGGATGCATTGGTAGCTCTTGCAATGCTTCTGGCAGATATTCACTCCAAAATCGACAATTCTGCTTATTTACGTACCCATTGATACAACCAATATAGCTGCGACATATTCTTCAGTTCGCATTGGTGTTGGTGAATTAAGTTCGCATTGGTGTTGGAGAATTAATGTCCGACAATGTAAATTTGGTGCAAAATTTAGTAACAATAGCCTGAATACCCACTTCAATGGGTCAATTAAACCGACCATAAAATGGAAGAAGCGCGCGATGATTTTTCCTCAAAGAGCTCACATTTTGATCATAAAATTCTATAATTTGATAGCGTTTTTTGTTTGTAAGACGATTCATGGTTAAATTATAAACCAAATGGAAAATGTTTGACAGTATAATAAAACATAAAACGTTAGCTGTTCAAACCAGCTAAAAAGTCGCCCTTTCGAAGAGCAAAATATATATTAAGTTATGGACCGATATGGTTAGTACTTCATCTTCATTTCAGGTATATCAGATGCTACATCAGGTTATATACCAATAAATCATTACTAGCAAAATCTCAATCTGAAGATTGGTTGGTGATTGGTTGGCTGTATCAGTTTAAAGGCCGATTTGAACCATACTATTCACGGGTGTTGAAAGTCAAGACAAAATACTTCATGCCCAATTTCGATGTGTTACAAACCAAATGAAGAAGTTAGTAGTTCCCATCCTGTAGTGGAGGATATAAAAAATCAAAAGGATTAAAAGTCCTATTTTCGAATGACCAAAACCTCCAGTTTTTTATTATTTTATTATTCGCAAATTACGAATTCTCTATGGGATTTAAATATCGTGATTGTAGGGGCCGAACCATAACCTTTTGCTCAACCAACGAAGACTTTATCACTTTCGATGAGTGTTTGAAATCGTTGTGTTACTGGAAGACCCACCGCAATGGCATTTCATTGTAAGGATATGGAAGAATTTCACTTCCAAGATATTTAAACCCTACACCACCACTGTTGTACAGGCTATTAAAACTTTCTGCCTTTGTTTGCAACGCTACGAAGAACCACTGCCTGACTCATGGATTAGAATACCGATCAGCTTAGAATCAATTTCTGATTCGATTTAACTATGTCCGTCTGTCCATGTAATCTTGAGATCAAGGTACAGGTAGCATTTGTTGTCCGATTGCCAAAAAATATCGTCCAAGGACGAACGCTATAACGTCTGCCATCAGACTGCCAGACGTTTTCGTCCATTATGATACTAGGATGCCTTCTAGATCCTACCGTAGGACCATTCAGATGCTTTAAAAAGCACAACAGCTTGCGAATGTTCCCATCCGATGAATCAGACAAGCTCGCAAAGAAATAAGAACCTAAAAAAAGTACTCCTTTTGACAGCCAGAGTAGGACACACGCACAGTGATTGTTCTATAGTATCTTCTTTTTTGACGTCCTCACAACTTCTGCAGAAGTCGTTACATGCAACCTTTAGCCTGTCAGCATCTTTTTCGATCAGACAGTGACCCGTCATGATGAACACAATGCCTAAACGTCTTTCCTAGCCAGCGACAACAAAGCAGTTGACCTCTTCAAGTCTAGATTGGGCCATGTAATTTTGGAGTGTTCACAACAACCCCACTTTATGACCATCTATCAATCGTTGCCCTTCGGGCCGGATTCTTAGGACTTAGCTTAGATGTCGCTTGAGGCAACCTACAGATTCCAGTTCCTCTGGAATGTGTAAGGTAGTAACTAGTCCGTTCTACGTTTCCCTGGGATATCTCTGTGGCCCGGCACCCAGGACAGGTAAATTTTGAGATGTTCAGTCATCTCGTTGAGAGATCTTCGACAGGTGGATAGTTTTCGAATTCAGAAATACGTTCTCCAGGGATTTAATGGCTGCCTGGCTGTCTGAGAAGATATTAATACCAATGGTCGTTATGAAATAATTTCTTACCCGCTTCACCACTTCTTTAACTGCAAGGATCTCCGCTTGAAACACACTGCAGTCGTCTGGTAACCTTCTAGATATGGTCAGTGAAAGTTCTTAAGAATACACTCCAAAGCTCACCTTGTCGTCTAGTTTGAAACCATCCGTATAAAAGTCTACATTACTTCTATTACCAAGAATATTGTAGTTCCAATCCGTTTTATCAGGAATAACGGTACTGTATATTTGTCTAAACGCGGCTCAGGCAAATTATCTTCCACAATAAGATCGAGGATAATACTGGCCTTTGCCGCTCAATGACCAAAAAGAAAGCTCTCTTAGCCTCACAACAATGGTCGCAACAATGTCCAAAGGCATAAGGTGTAGCAATAAATTCAGCGCATCAGATGTTTTCGTCTTCAGAGCAGCAGTGATGCAAAAACAAGCTATTCTTTGGATCCGGCTCAGTATTGAAGAGTAGGTGCACTTTTGAAGCGCCATCCACCAGACTACAGCAGCATATAGCATTAAAGGCCTCACAACTGCAGTATACACCCAATGCAGGCACGAGTTTTAAACCTCCCAACTTTTGCTAATGGCACTCTTCCAGGTGTATAAGGCAAGAGTAGCCTATCTTGTCCTTGTATAAATGTTGGATTTGAAATTTCAATTTCCAGCAAAATACGCAGGTATTCTCTCCTCCCAAGGAGACTGGTGCCATGTAGGTGACTTGTATCTCCTGCTGAAAGGCACAACTTATATCTTAGACGGATTAACGAATAGGCCACTTTCGATAGCCCACTTCGCTGTAGAGCTTCCTGATGACAGCCAAATTTGTGTTGGCTCTATGAGAGCCAAATTTGTGTTAAAGTGGACCCAGATATATTTGTGGGTCTCTTATTAATGCAGTGCAATGCATTGAATTTTAATCGGGACCGGCCTAATGGATTCTAAAACATTTAGCAAAGCATTTATTATTGTTTTGTAGGATCATAAAATATATATTCCAAGTTTGTGGAAGACAGAATAAAGGAAATTTTACAAATCGAACCTCAATATGTTCAATATCGCCATGTCTAAGTATGCTTAATTTTCCAAGATTATTGTTGATGCTCAAATTAGCATTCTTCCCCTTGATCCACTTAGTTATTTATCCTGGAGAGTTTTTCGTCTCATTCAAATAAAAGTTTTGCATAAATCTAATAATTCTTTATGAAGAAGATACAATTGCAAGAAGACAGTATAGATCCGAGCAATAAAAACCTCCAGAAGTACTCAATTTATTTCCATTGTGCACTTTCGCGTAGCAACTTTTCTTTTGTTGCACTTCTAGAGCACAAAGTTCTTTGCAGCTACTTCGCAGAGCTGTCAATTTATCATTCATTATTGATTTAAAGTTTTGTTTAGCCATATATTTTTTTTGTGGCATGATAGTATGGCAGGAGCTATAAGTACGCCACGGATGGATGGTGTGCGAAGAAACTTAATGGTTTCGAATGCTAGGGAAAAGTTTTGGGGAGAATAAGAAACTGTGTCAGTCGTAATAAAATACGCAATGAAAATTATACACATAACCTCACCTTAAAATCTTATACAAATAAACTAACTTTAGAATCTTAGGCCGGGTTTCTCGTAGATAATATAAAGTTCGCGTTAGCTAACCGGAACATTAGATTATAGTGAGCACAAACCTCCGGTTAACAAATTTGGGTTTCTCGTACACTTTTAAGATACTTTAGAGGAGATTTCAATATTAAGCAGCAAACAACAACATACTTAAAAACTTGCACAAATAATCACTGAAAGTAGTTCGTTTGCCAGTAAGAGAGAGAGAGAGAGAGAACACACAACATTTGCAGAGTTTTGTAAATAAAGGTTGCAAATTTCTCCTGAAAATTTTTACTTGCAATATGTTACTGAATAAGTACGCACACATTAATTTACGCAGCAACTGATAAACAAAAAACTGCTGATTGTATTTTACCATTTGTTTGAATTTACGGAACGATAAGTCCATCCATCCATGGAAAATGCCGCGAAATCCGTACTTGTGTACCGGAAGCCTCCCCCAAAAAACCCATGGTACGACCAAGAGTGTCGAGATGCTATTGAAGCCAAGAATGCGGCATATAGAGCAAGCCTGCAATCAGTAGCAAGGCACTAGATGAAGGAGAGGTATCGGGAGAAAAGGAGAGAGAAGAAACGTCTATTCTGCAGAAAGAAAAAGGAAAACGAAAGAGGTGAGTGTGAGCGAATTGAGATGTACAGGAGTCAGAATCAAGTCCGGAAATGTTAACAAAGAATTAAACATCAAACCGATGGGTTTGGGGCAGGCACATCCTACTGCAGAGACAAAGAAGGGAATCTGGTAACTGACACAGATAACATGCTGAGGATATGGAAAGAACATTTTACCCAACTGCTAGTGTCTGACGTTGGCGGCGAAGAGGATACCGCAGAACCAATACCTGATGATGCTATAGAAAGTTTACCTTCAAGTCAGAATGAGGTCCAAGTAGTAGTGACCCGACTGAAGAACAACAAGGCAGCAGGAGCCGACGGGTTACCCGCTGAACTATTTTAAACCGGAGGCAACACGCTGATAAGGCGTATGCATCAGCTTATCTGCACAATCTGGCTAGAAGAACGCATAGCCGATGATTGGAACATCAGCATACTATGTCCCGTACACAAGAAAGGAGACAAGACGGAATGTGCCTACTACAGAGGACCAAGTCTCCACCCCATCGCATACAAGATACTCTCGAACGTACTGTGTGAAAGATTAAAAGTCAATGAGATAGTTGGGCCCTATCAATGGGGCTTTAGATCTGGTACATCCACCCTAGACCAGATATACACACAGCGCCAAATCCTGGAAAAGACCCGAGACTGACAAATCAACACCTACCATCTCTTTGTTGACTACAAAGCCGAATTCGATACTCCTTTATGTTCAAAGGTATTTCAAGCCATGTCTGAGTTTGGTATCCCTGCAAAATTAATAAGACTCTACAGGATGACACTACCTGATACGTGTTTCTCAGTAAGAATAGGAAAGAATCTCTCCGAACCATTTAATACCAAACGAAGTTTCAGACAAGGAGACAGCCTATCGTGTGATCTCTTTAATATCCTGCTGGAGAAGATTATACGAGATGCAGATGTGAATAGATATCTAATCACTAATCACAAGAGAGCATATGCTACTCGCCTATGCCGACGACATCGATTTCATAGGTCGGTCAACGAAAGTAGTAGCTGCAGCCTTTGAAAGAATCGAAAGAGAGTCAGTGAAAATGGGATAAGACGAATTGGATGGTCTCCACTCCCAAAAAGCCTTGTACAACCGAGCAGATAAAGAACATGGAGAATGTTGGGAACCACAACTTTGAGACAGTCAGTAACTTTATCTACCTCGGCACCACCGTAACCGAAACGAATGACACCAGTTTTGAGATAAAGCGAAGAACAATACTGGCAAACAGATGCTACTTTGGACTAAGTAAGCAGTTTAGAAACAAGGCCACCTCTCGACAGACGAAGATTACACTGTACAAGACACTGATACTACCCGTGCTGTTATATGGTTCTGAAGCATGGGTACTTGTGAAAGAAGATGATGCAGTGCTTGGAGTATTTAAGAGAAAGATTCTTCGTAAAATATATCATATTACACGCATCAAAATACAACGGCTGCGTTGGCTAGGTCAGGTCTTTTGAAAGCAAACACGGTGGTACACGCAAACCGGGAAGATCAAAAGCCCAATGGAAAGATTAAGTTGTGCGAAAGACCTCGAAACTTGGAACGAGCGCAGAAGATCGAGGCGCTTGGAACGCTATTCTACGTTCGGCTAGTGAAACAAATATTCTGTCGCAGCCAATTAAAGTAAAGTAAGTAAGTTTGTTTAAAATCAAACGTTTACATTTTTCTTCGTAAGCTAAATGCCCATAAATATTTGTGAATCCTTTTATCAGCACTAGCTCATGAAGTTATTAACAAGTATGCAAAGTAACTATCACACACCTCTCAAAACACTTCTTATGCTGTGTAATAAGATCCCCTTGGGTATATAAAGGTCTCTGCTGTACCTCAAACCTAGATCGAGAATGTGTTCTTTTGCCAACTTCCCTTGGGATGCTGTTTCTCAATTTTCATAGTCCCACATAACAATCACATGTAAATATGACTTTGACTATGTCTCTACAACAAAAGATAACATATCCGCAAAAAGTTCTTCCATCAAATGCAGCATATTTACCCCCATACTTCTGGCCTAAAAATCATTTCCATGTAGAAGCTCCTTCAGTAGGACGTATGAACGTACGGCTTTTGTCTAAGTATCTAGGCAAACAAACTGCAGTGGAGAATTGGGAGTAAAGTTTGTTCGCCTGCAAATATCTCTTGTCTACACTACTAATTTCTGTACTAAATTAAGTTTTTATAGGGGGGGGAAAAAAGAACAAAACAAAAAAAAACTAGGTTCACTACAAGTCGAAGGAAAAATTAGGCAGGCTTATGTATTGTAAGGACAAGCAAACGAACAAATGGAAGGACGGACGAGCGTATATGGCATGTGCCATCTACGGATGTGTGAAGGGAAATTTCTTGGCAGTAGAACTTTCATAAATAGGAAATAATTAACGTTAATTGAGTTAAGTTAGACATATTTTACGACTTCTTCATGTCCTCGCGAATGCTAAGGAAATATTTGCAGGCTATAATTAAATTACCATGAACAGCAGAAAATTGTAAGACAATGTGAATGTGACATTAAATGTTGAAATGTTTTGGAGGAAATTAAATTCCTAAAATAAGGTCATTACAGATGATAATGTGATTTGTATTTGAATGTAGTTTTTAATAAGAGCAGATTAAAATGTAATTAGTTACTAGAGTAGTGTCATATATGGATAATTGTTAGATTGCAGATTAATTAAAGATTGAATGACATAGAAAGTCTTAATGCTGCGAGAAGTTTGGGATCTGACGGAGCGTGAAAAGTAGAGGTTACTCAAAGGATATAAAAAACACAACAGGAAAAAACGATACCCACCACCATGGATTCCGCTCAAAACTTGGCCTTATTTGTATTTGAATTATTTCGTAATCAGTCACATCGGATCAAAACCGGAGGTCGGTTCGTATGTGATTGGTACAAGTAATCGGTACTTAGAGGACCTAAATCACCATATTGTCCCATTCAAAAAAAACTTGGCACTGATGTAGTAAATCATAAGATATGGTCATGGGCCAATTTTCAGCCAAATCAGTTGAAAATGTAGGCTTCTAAGGGCTTCAGAAGTCAAATCAGGGGATCGGTTTAAATGGGCGCTATATATATTTTTATACCGTTTCGGATTATACTTGACATGGATTTTGGAAGTCCAAACTCAAGACATTGTTCCAAATTTCAGCTAAATTAGATGAAAATTGAGGCTTGTAAGGCCTGAAGAAGTCAAATTCGCGGATCGGTTTATATGGGGACTATATCTGTTTATAGACTTATTCGTATTATACTTTACATGGATGTTGGAAGTCGAAACTCAATACTTTGTTCTAAATTTCAGCCAAATCGGATGAAAATTTAGGCTTCTAACGAATGAAGAATACAAATCCGGGTGTCGTTATATATGGGAGCGATATCTGTTTATAGCCCTATTCGAATCATACTTGGCATGGATGTTGGTCAAGTCTTTGTTTTAAATTTCAGCCAAATCGGATAAAAATTCAGGATTTTAAATCGGGAATCGGTTTATACGTAGTCCAATCTAAACCATATTTGAGCCGGATGTCGAAGGGCTTAAAACAACTCACTATTTAAAATTTCAACGAAATCGGGTTATAATTACGGATTTTATGGGCTTTAGACCCTAAATCGTCAGATCGATCTCTTTGGCAGCTATATCTAAATATAGTCCAATCTGACCCATATTTGGGTCGGATGTCGGGAGACTCAACCCCACTCACCATTTCATTGACTGCGCGTATTAATTGCGGCTTTTATGGGTTTAAGACCCTAAATCGGTCTACATGGCAGCTATATCTAACTATAGTCCGATAAAACAACTCCTAAAATGCTCGGATTCAGCCCCATTTCGAGCCTACGACCCGTCTACATAGCGCCCAACATCTGTGAGGCTTCTCAGTACGCTCCTAAATGAAACACTTCCAATTCAGTTTCCTGTCCAAGATCACACCAAAGTATTTGACCTAGTCAGATATCGATATCGTTTTATTGAGGAAACGTGGTGCGTTAAGTTGACCCACCTTCGTCTTCCTCGGGAAAAGGCATATTTCAGTCTTCTCTGGGTTAACATTGAGACCTGTGGATTTAGCCGTCATATGCCATATGCAAGACCTTTTCGGCCCTTCGCTTTAAAAAGTCCAATAACTTGTGAACGTTCACATCTGCCAAATCAGACAGGATCTCAAAGAAATGAGAACCTAAATTGGAACTCCTTCTAACTGCTAGTGCGAGACACACACACAGAAGGTATTCTATAGTGTCTTTATGTTCGATGTCCTTACAGCTTTAGCAAAAGTCGTTGCTGGCAACCTTCAGTCTGTCAGCATATTTTTCGATTAGACAGTGACCTGTCATGACGAGCACAATGACTGAGACGTTTGAAACTTTCGTATAGAAGTCTATGTAACTATGTAATATCGTAGTTCCAATCAGTTCTAGGAATAGTTGTACAGTACTTTTCTTCAAAAAACGGCTCAGGTAGGGTGTAACCCACACTGCCCGGAACATAGGATATTGTATCAAGGATAACACAGTGTCCGTAGCCACCACATGACCAACGAGAAAGCTCCTTTAACCTCACGGCAATAGTCGCTGCAATTTGGGTGACCACAATGTCCAGAGGCATTAGATGTAGCAATAAATTCAGTGCATCAGATGGTGTCGTCCTCAGTGAGGCTGTGATGCACAAACAAGCCATCCTATGGATCCGGTTACATATTGAGCAGTAGGCGGACTTTTGAAGCGCCGTCCACCAGACAACAACACCATATACCATTATAGGACTGACAATTGCAGCATATACCCAATGCATGACACGCGCTCTTAACCCCCAACTTGTGCCAATGGCTCTCTTGCAGGTGTATAGAGCAAGAGTAGCCTTTCTTGCCCTTGGCAAAATATTGGATTTGAAGTTCAATTTCCTGTCCAGATAAACACCCAGGTATTTTACGCTTTCTGTAAATGGAACATTTTCCCTATCCAAGATGACAGGTTCCACTGTAGGCAACTTGTATCTACTGAAAGGAACTACTTCTGTCTTGCACGGATTAATACCTAGACCACTTTCGGTAGCCCACTTTGCTGTTGCACGTAGAGCTTCCTGGGGTATATCTCTTAGAGTGCTGAGAAACTTTCCCCTTACCATCATTGCTACGTCATCAGCATACGCAACCACTTTTACGGCTTTTTGTACCCTCCACAATAGGATGGGGGGTATACTAATTTCGTCATTCTGTTTGTAACTACTCGAAATATTCGTCTGAGACCCCATAAAGTATATATATTCTTGATCGTCGCGACATTTTATGTCGATCTAGCCATGTCCGCCCGTCTGTCCGTCCGTCCATCTGTCCGTCCGTCCGTTCGTCCGTCCGTCCGTCTGTCTGTCGAAACACGCTAACTTCCGAAGGAGTAAGGCTACCCGCTTGAAATTTTGCACAAATACTTTTTATTAGTATAGGTCGGTTGGTATTGCAAATGGGCCATATCGGTCCATGTTTTGATATAGCTGCCATATAAACCGATCTTGGGTCTTGACTTCTTGAGCCTCTGGAGGGCGCAATTCTCATCCGATTTGACTGAAATTTTGCACATAGTGTTTTAGTACCACTTTTAATAACTGCGCTAAGTATGGTTTAAATCGGTCAATAACCTGGTATAGCTGTCATATAAACCGATCTTGGGTCTTGACTTCTTGAGCCTCTAGAGGGCGCAATTGACATCCGATTTGACTGAAATTTTGCACATAGTGTTTTAGTATCACTTCTAATAACTGTGCTAAGTATGATTCAATTCGGTTCATAACCTGATATAGCTGCCATATAAACCGATCTGGGATCTTGACCTCTTGAGCCTCTGGAGGTCGCAGTTATTTTCCGATTTGCCTGAAATTTTGTACAACGGATCCTCTCATAACCATCAACATACGTGTTTATTATGGTCTGAATCGGTCGATAGCCCGATACAGCTCCCATATAAATCGATCTCTCTATTTTACTTCTTGAGCCCCCAAAGGGCGCAATTCTTATTCGAATTGGCTGACATTTTACACAGGTCTCCAACATATAATTTAATTGTGGTCTAAACCGGATCATATCTTGATATCGCTCTAATAGCAGAGCAAATCTTTTCTTATATCATTTTTTGCCTAACAAGAGATGTCGGGAAAGGACTCGACAAATGCGCTCCATCGTGGAGGGTATATGAGATTCGGCCCGGCCGAACTTAGCACGCTTTTACTTGTTCTTCCTGTGCTGACCCATCCTTTTAGATCCACAGATCCCAAGCCTGCCGTAATGCATCTTTTAGTGAGCTATTAATAAACTTTCTTACGGTAGAGTTGATGCCTAGACACTCCCACTCCTTTATGATTGACGTCGGTTCTACATTATAGAAAGCACCTTCAATGTCGGCTACATAGAGAACCCTCTATGTCGCCGACTAGGTCGTGAAGGGCTGCTTCAGTTTATTTGCCTTTACTCTATGCATGCTACTGCATAGAGTATATCTCCCCAAGCCAGGGAACCAGTCTATTGTCTGTTATTGAAAGCACCTTCAATGTCAAGAAATGCTACAATTGTATATTCCTTGACAGCGAGAGAACCCTTTACGTAGCCGACTAGGTCTTGAAGGGCTGTTTCAGTGGATTTGCCTTTACTACAATATATGCATGCTGCTGCTGTGACATGCGATCTCCAAGGATATTTACCCTAAGATATGTTTCTATCAACCTCGCAAGAGTCTTTAGCATAAAGGATGACAGACTATTAGGACGAAAATCTTTTGCCTTCGTGTGGTAGGGAATGAAAATGACTTTCGTGTCCCTCCATCCCACAGGTACGTATGACATTCTGATACAATCAGAGTTTATCTCCCTAAGCCAGGGAACCAGTCTATCAGACACAGCTTGTAATTCAGCCGGTGATACAACATCAGGGCCTGGCGACTTAAAGGAGTCAAACTTTTTATCACCCAAAGGATTTCCGGCTCAGACACAATTTCCCTAATGGCCTCCGACGAATGCATATCAGTGAAAACCTCTTCTGGCGCCAGGTTGTCCGTTGGAGAATTTGCCGAGAAATGTGTATCAACGGGTAATTCTAGTGTTTCCTCACTAGACATTGTCCATACATTCTCTGACTTCTGAATATACCCCACCGTAATAGGTCTCGAGGACAGAAACTTCCTTAGCCTAAAGGCCTTAGATGTATCCTCCATGGAGCTGCAGAATTCTACCCAGTATTTGTTCTAAGCCTTTCTAAGCTCGCCCTTGCATTTTCTTAGCTCAGTCTTATAGATGTCCCCATCATGTGGTGCTCTTGGGGCTTTGCTCTATTGAAGAGTTTTCCACAGTCCTTCCTTAGAACAACCAGCTTTGGGGTCCACCATGGCGGTCGATGTTTGCGAGTCATTCAGGGCCTTCGTGATCAGCTTGGCCACTATAGGAGGATATAACTCCGTAGTTTTCACTTCTTTTTCTAGTCTAGAAGGGATAGACGTGCAGAATTTGTGCCGAAATTTATCCCAATCCGAAACTTCCACTTAGCCGAGGAACCACTACTTCAGTATTTTCTCCAAGACTAAAACTAATATTGGGTTGCCCAAAAAGTAATTGCGGATTTTTTAAAAGAAAGTAAATGCAATTTTAATAAAACTTAGAATGAACTTTAATCAAATATACTTTTTTTACACTTTTTTTCTAAAGCAAGCTAAAAGTAACAGCTGATAACTGAAAGAATGCAATTACAGAGTCACAAGCTGTGAAAAAAATTGTCAACGCCGACTATATGAAAAATCCGCAATTACTTTTTGGGTAACCCAATATAATGATGATCAGAGGAGCTGTGGTCATCCAACACTTCCCAGTCGCATATTCTTCCACATATATCTTCCGATACAAAGGTAATATCTTGTACCTCCTGCCTGTTCCTGTTAATAAAGGTTGGTTTATGCTCTATATTGCAACTTATGTTATATTCAATAGGCAGCTCACCCCTTTCGTTGACATCCGAACTTCCCCATTACTGGTGATGTGCATTAGCATAAAACAATGAGGTGTTTTCTTCCCTACAGAAGCAGCTTCAACCAGCGACTTAAGGTTTGAAGGCGGCATCTCTGAATCGTGTGCCATATATAGGGAACCCAGCCAGTATTGAGACTTGTTTATTTCAAGGCTGGCTACTACTAAATCTTCAGTGCTTAGCGGTCGAAGAAGAAAACCAGGTCCTTAGAGACTGGATAAACCGTATGCTAAGGAACACGTGGATAAATTATGTGTCCCATGGCAAAAATATAAGGAAGAAAGTTACACATACGGCAGTAAGTTCATCTAGTGGTAAACTAAGTAAACCTCTCTCCCCCATCCCCGCCTATGACGGAGGGTATGATACTATATGAAGATTTAGGTATATAAATTTATTAAGAACTCCTCATCCTCTTAAGCTTTGGTAAGTTTTGATTTAATAAAAATATTTCCATATCAATCTCATCTATTTCGATTATTATCTCACGAAACTAGCACATCTTCATTAAAAGGTTATTCACATTGACACTGTGACATTAGGCAAGAGTTCACAAAATTTATGACTAAAACTAAATTATAATATTGTCCAATGCACAAGAGCAAAAATAAAACAAACTTTTCCGCTAACAAAGAAGCAACTATTTAAACATGTCCATGAATGGGAAAATATGAATGTGAAATATATTCGACAAAAATATGAATAAATTGACAGATCAACCATATTTTACAAAAAAAAAAAACCAAACCTAAAAACTTTTCTATGCCATCATGCTTTTCACAGTTGGCTCAGTAGGTTTTTTCACTCTATTTTTGCCTTTTTCAACTAGTTGACAATTGGCAACAATTTCCATTTTAGCCAAACATATCTGAGGGGTGGGGAAAAGCAGTAATTCAAAACTTTGCAGACTTAAAATTGGAAGGACAGCAAAAGGGTAACGACATCATGTGTGAATGTGAAAATTGATGATTCAATGACCAATCATCGCCAATATTGCACACTTGTCCCCTCAGGTTCTAAGGCCCTCTATGTGGCAGCATGTTTGCTGTAGCAAATTTGAATACTTGGAATAAGTTTTGATTGCCGATGTCTTGGCCTTCCACACTCTCCCTCTCTCTCTCTTTCTCTCTATGTCCTTAAGGAAAACCAGTTACTGGGGCAGATTTTAATTTGTTACTTTTCAGCCCTTCATTCAATACCTTTTTGTTCGTTCGCTCGTTCGATGAGTATCGTTTGTTTGTGTTTTTCCGCATAATAAAACAACTCTTGATTGCTTCTAAAAGCCCTAAAGTTGTGTTTTGTTGTTCGGTTTGTTATGCATTTGGAAAGTTTTGCTGTTTCAAAATTTTCACTTCAAAACCATGTGCACAATATATACATTTTAACCGCTGTCCTTTTAGTCCTTCTCACTTCCGTTTGATATTTATTATGCACAGGGACACAAAACAATATTCAGAAACTTGTGTAGGAAGTAGTATGACAGAATTACAGAATTTTAACGAAATTTCAACACCCACAATAACCAATTTTTTTAAAAAATTTTTGTAAAACAAATTTGGCTGAATTTTTTTTAAAACATTTTTTGTCAAAGTGTTAAAAGTATTAATATTTTTTCCAAATTTCACTGCTATAGAAAATTTTGTAGAAAATTTGTTTCTTCAATAGTTTTGCTGGTAAATCATCGGCTCCTGCTGCCATGCTATCCATCCGCTGAGTTACTGCCACACTAACTAACTACTAAATTTCCCATAAACATTCCACTAAAGAACAAAGAATGCATCTCTCATGTCAATGAGTGCAGTCCGATTAAAGTTTAAACTCAATGCTAAGGGCCTCCTTTTTTATGTCGAATCCGAACGGCGTACCGCATAGCTATACCGCTTGGTGTAGAGGTTTTATCATGGCGGGATACCAGCATTAGTAAAGGGTCAGGCACCGCTGACTTACGCTTTTTTACGATGTGCTCTGTTAAAATGTCTGCGGACCTCTTTCCCAATATTGCAAATTTCCCCGGTCATCCAGGGTTTATCTTGGGCTTAAACATTTTTCCGAAGAGGACAACTATCTTTGATAGAGCTCACTAGTACAGTCGTAATCCCGTTGACATTGTCGTTAAGTTTACATGGCATAGTACCCCACAAATGTTGCCAGCATTAGGAGGGGAAAATCACTTTTGAAAATTTTTTTTTTGATTGTCTTGCCTGGATTCGAAACCAGGCGTTCAGCGTCATAGGCGGACATGCTAACCTCTGCGCTACGGTGCCCTGCTCAAAGAACATATTAAACGTATCGCCACATCTAACATCTAGTCGCTAATCCTATTAACAAAGGTAGCGGTGTCACCAATATTAAGTGTTATAAGGTCGTTAGTATTAAAGAATTCTGCCAGGGCTTGGCCCCGTTTATTAATGTTGATACTATCCCAAGAAATGTGGTGAGAGTTTGCATCGCACCCTATTAGTACCTCGTTCACTGTCTGTTTTCACATAGTACCTCACAAATTGCTCCAGCATTAGGAGGGGATAACCACCGAGGAAGTTTTTTTTATACCCTCCACCAGAGGATGGGGGTATACTTATTTCGTCATTCTGTTTGTAACTCCACAAAATATTCCTCTGAGACCCCATAAAGTCGATCTAGCCATGTCCGTCCGTCCATCTGTCTTTCGAAAGCACGCCAACTTTCGAAGGAGTAAAGCTAGCCGCTTGAAATTTTGCACAAATACTTTTTATTAGTGAAGGTCATTTTGGATTATAAATGGGCCATATCGGTACTTGTTTTGATATAGCTGCCCTATAAACCGATCATGGATCTTGACTTCTTGAGCCACTAGAAAGCGGAATTTTTACCCGATTTGGCTGAAATTTTGCATGAGGTGTTTTGTTATGATATCCAATAACTGTATTAAATGTAGTACAAATCAGGCCACAACCTGTTATAGGTGTCATATAAACCAATCTGGGGTCTTGGCCTCTTTTGCCTCTATAGGGCGCAATTCTAATCCGATTTGGCTGAAATTTTGCTTGAGGTGTTTTGTTATGACTTCCGAGAATTGTGCTAAGTACGATTCAAATCGGTCCATAACCTGATATAGCTGTCATATAAACCGATCTTGAATTTTGACTTCTTGAGCCACTATAGAGCGCAATTCTCATCCGATTTTCCAAGAGTTGTTTTATTATGACTTCCAACAACTGTGCCAAATATGGTTTTAATTGGTCCATAAACTGATATAGCTGCCATATAAACCGATCTGTGATCTTGACTTCTTGAGCATCTAGAGGTCACAATTACTATCCGATTTGGCTGAAATTTTGTACAACGACTTGTCTCATGATATTCAACATATGTGTCAGTTATAGTCTGAATAGGTCTATAGCCTGATACAGCTCCCATATAAACCAATCTCCCTATTTTACTTTTTGAGCCCCTCAAAGGCGCAATTTTTATTCGAATTGGCTGAAATTTTATACAACGACTTTCAATTCAATTATGGTCCGAATCGGACGATAACTTGATATTATAGCTCTAATATCATAGCAATTCTTTCCTTTTATCTTATCTTTGCCTAAAAAGAGATACCGGCAAAAGAACTCGACAAATGCGATCCTTGGTGGAGGGCATGTAAGATTCGGCCCGGCCGAACTTAGCACGCTTTTACTGGTTTATTGATGTTTTCCACCGGACTCGATTCCTGGCGTTCAGCGTCATAGGCGGACATACTAACCTCTGCGTTACAGTGTCCTCCATGGGATTGAACTCATTATTTATTAAGGTCGTTGAGGGTAGAAAATGGGCCATAACGCTTCAGATTTATATAAAGCCCTCATATAAAATGGTCCTACAACTTTACTTCTTGAGCCCCTAGGAGCCTCGACTAGCATCCGATTGAACTGAAATTGTGCATGTAGTGTTCTGTTTCGACTTCTAACATTCGTTCAAGGTACAACCTGCTATAGCTCCCACATAAACTTATCTCCCGATTTAACATCTTAAACCTCAGGAGGCCGCAATTTTTGTCCGATTTGTCTAAAATTTTGCAGGTAGTGTTTGTTGAAGACTTTCAACAATCATGCTTAGTGCGATCCAAATCGGTGTATAACATGATATAGCTCCCATAAAAACCGATCTCCCGATTTAACATATTGAGTTCGTGAGATTAAACGTCTCAAGCCCCTGGAGGCTACAATTTTTGTCCAATTTGGTTGAAGTTTTGAACGTAGAATTTTTTCATGACTTTCAATAACCATGCCTAGTACGATCGATGGGCCTATAACATTGAAATCTTGTGTCCCTGGTAGCCACAATTGATATCCAATTAAATCAAAAAATTTTGCATATAGTATTTTGTTATCATTTCCAACATGCGCAGTAAGGATGGTCCAAATCGGTCCTTAACCATATAAACCGACCTACCTATTAGATTTCTACGACTCCTGGAAGCTCCAATGTTTGGTGAAAATTTGGTACGTAGAATAAATGCGCAGAGTAGATGTATACTAAATTTCCCATGAACATTCCACTAAGGAACAGGGGATACTTCTCTCATATCAATGAGTGCAGTCCGATTAAAGTTTAATCTCCATGATACGGGGCCTCCTTTTTTATGCAGAGTCCGAATGGCGGGCCGCATAGCGACACCACTTGTTAGAGACTTCTCTGACAGTATACCTTACAAATGTAGCAAGCATTAGTAAGGTAGGTGATGGAGACCACACCCACTAGGCCACCGGAGACTATTCTAGATATCCCATATGGATTGACGGAACCCTAGTATTGCCATCTGGAAGATCATGTTACACGGATGGATCAAAGCTAGAGTACAGAGTGGGCCTGGGGGTATATATTGAGAAACCAAGGACTGAAATATGTTTTAGACAGCCTGACCATAATACGGTTCTGCAGGCGGAGATCCGGGCGATCACGGAATGCGTGAAATGGTGTGGTGCTAACGCAAGGACGTCGAGTGTGAACATCTTTACGGATAGTATAATTGCCCTAAGGGCAACAACAACCAGGACGGTAAGATCACGAATAGTCTTGCAGTATAAGAAGGAGATTAACGCCTTCTCTGAGGATGGCAAAATCTGCATCGTTTGGGTGCCGGCTCATAACGGAGTAAGAGGGAATGAAAGGGCAGATGATTTGGCGGTGAAGGCCAGAGGACTGCCATCAATAAACTTGGTTAACCCGAAGCCTTTCGGGT
Source organism: Stomoxys calcitrans (assembly GCF_963082655.1). Taxonomy (NCBI): domain Eukaryota; kingdom Metazoa; phylum Arthropoda; class Insecta; order Diptera; family Muscidae; genus Stomoxys; species Stomoxys calcitrans. The sequence goes on along the minus strand of NC_081555.1, from coordinate 106,991,624 downwards.
CGACGCAGTCGGAGTTAAGGGCATGGGCGACTAAAGCGCATGCAACACCGTGCAACAGCGAAACGGTCGGTTGGACGGCAAAAATCCCATGGGGAATCCAGGTCGTGAGAGGACGAGGCTATTACTGGAAGGAAGTAAGAAGGAGGTCAGTATAGATATTGGTTTTATAACGGGACATAGGACTAGGAGCTCTCTTATGTAAAATCGGTGCGGCAAGTGATAGCATGTGTAGGGCATGCGGGGAAGAAGATGAAACGTTGAAGCATTTCCTTTGTCATTGCCCGGATTTCGCGCCTAACAGATACCGGCATTTAGGTGGGGGCATAATACCAGTCAATGGAAAACAATAAAGGATTTTGTAAGTAGCACGGAATTCCCAACTCAGATTTTCTTTTTCGAGTTTCCTTTTTTTATTTAGAACGCACAACAAGCCAATTACTGGCTTAGGTGTATGTCCATAATGGCATGGCGAGGATTAATATCTGCACCCTTTTTTCAATCTAACCTAACCTAACCATTACTAAGAAGATAACCACCGCCAAAAAATTTTCTGATGTTCACGCCGGGCTTTGAACCAAAGCGTTCGGGGTCATAGGAGGACATGCTTACATCATTTACTTCTTTCGTTCCATAGATCTCCTTGTTTTGCCACTTTCAATCTTTTTAAATTCATCTATACACTGCTATGGAATATGCTCTAAAACTAACTTTGCTGGTACCATAACCAGAGTATTCTTCCAAAGTAAGTCACTTCATAGATGTCCACAATTTTATCCAGAGCTTGTGTATGGGAAATATTTTTTATTGCCATAAAAACAAAAAATTGCCCTTGGTCATGTAACGAAACACATTGAACCAAATCAAAAACAAAAACCCATTCATTCATGAATATTTTATTGATTTGTTGTCATGACTTTGCCGATTTCAATTAAACTCATTGAATTTATACAGAAACAACAACAACAACAGCATTGTGACAATAGACCAATTGCAAAACTAAGTCCCTTTTCATATGTTTGTGGTTTTGTGTTGCTGGTTTTTCTTCAATTGCTGTTTTTTGAGCTTCAATACAATAATCCCTTTCACTGATTCCATAGGCACCAGAGAACGAGCAACTAACCCACTTTGGTTATCTTTCAATTTAACCAAAACAAAAAAGTCCCAATTTGTATTTGGTCAATTTTCACTTTATTTAATTTCATCATCGTTGAGTTTGGTTTGTTTTGTTTTTGTATTCTCAAAACGTTTTATTGTAATTTGTCTCTTTAAACCAAAACTGTTAAATTAAACGCTCTGTCCTTGCCGGAGTACAAAAAAAAAAAAAAAAAGGCCTATGAAAAAGGGGGTCTATGGAGAATTGTTGGTTTATATTTTGTTGGTATGGGTGAGGGAAACATGCTTAGATAGTACAGTGTGAGAAAAAATGGAGAGAGAGAAAGGCATGTTTGCCTATGACGCTGAACGCCTGAGTTCGAATCCTGACGAGACTATCAGAAAAAATTTTCCACGATGGTTTTCACCTCCTAATGCTGGCCATATTTGTGAGGTACTATGCCGTGTAAAACTTCTCTCCAAAGGGGTGTCGCACTGCGGCACGCCGTTCGGACTCGGCTATAAAAAGGGGGCCCATTATTATTGAGCTTAAAACTTGAATCGGACTGCACTCATTGATATTTGAGAAGTTGCCCCCTGTTCCTTAGTGTTCATGTTCATGGGCAAAATTTGCAATTTTACCTTTGTTCCTATTATCTCCTAACCCATTACCTTGGTCTAGGATTTGCCAATTTTTGACAATCAGCTTTCATTTTTCTAAATGTATTAAGTACAAACTTTGCTGAAGACAATTGGTCAAACCGAAAGTGGTTTTTGCCACTTAATGGTTGGTGTGCTCTAAGAATTTCAACCACAACATCCCGCCAAAGTGGCTACAACGACGCACAAACGAATTGTCTATAATCAATTTAGACATAACGAACACTAATACCATTGCAACCGTAGCAGGCAACTGAGACAGAGGCATAGAGAGAATAAGGAAGTCAGCCTTCGTTGTCATTCCATAACTTTACATGGCATTCGATTCAATGCAAGGAAATTCAAAGTCCTTATGGTGGGCCAGTACAATAATTTATAAAAATACACTTCACCAAATGCGATGTCAATTCTACGTTGTGTACTCTGTCCTGTGTTGTTAAACAAACGCCGAGGCAATTGTAGAAACGTGTTTGAAATTCTCAATGAATTTGAGTGACAGCATCAGTGATGGAGGGGGTTTATTTTTTCGTCACTAGTACCAATTAGAGTGATAATTAAATTGGATGTCTAACAAATCCGGGTTTTAACTTTTATTATAACATACACAAGGGATAGGGGTTAGTATACCCGACATTCTTTTGGTAACATATCGAAATATTGGGCCAAGACCCCCATGAAGTTTATATATATTATATAATTATACATAACAATCTAAGTCGATCTAGTTATGTCCGTCCGTTTGTCCGTCGAAAACACGCTAACTTTTGAAGTTAAGTAGCTAGAAGAAGTAAAATCTTCTTGAGCCTCTAGAGGACGCAATTCCAATCTGATTTGGCTTAAATTTTACACATTCAATCGCCTTCAACATACCTACCAAATATGGTCTGAATAGGTCCTTAACCTGGCAAAGCTTTCATATAAACCGATCTGAAAGGGGATTACTAAAGTTAGTATGCAAAATTTTCTGTGCAAACAAAATTTCTACAAAATTGTCTACACAAACCAAATTCCAAAGAAATTTTTTTATGAATTTTATCGAAAACCTGGTTATGGCATCAGATATGTCGGTAACTAGTGTTGGCTCTTAGTGTATTCGTTGGACAAAAAAAGTAATAATTAACATAGGGCTCTAAAATTTTGCACTCGGTATTTATATGTTGGAAAAATCTACCAAATTTGAGGTCAGCCTACAAAGAGAATAAAAATATACCAATTTTGGTAGAAACCTAACAAAAACGGCAACACTGGTCGGAAGTCATACATCCTTAGTCTCAGAATAAACGATGTGCTCTTCTGCAAAATACTCGGCGAGAGTACCATTGCCACCCTCCAACCCACAACACCAGCCAACACGTTTATTTGCTCTGTCGTCGTAGAAGGCGTCCACTCTACCAAGAAGCTCGCTCAAGGGGCTCTCTAATTCCTAGCACGCTTTAGTTGTGAGTACATTAAGGGACGGGCGGCACAGGCTCTTGCACAAATACTGAGTGCCAATGATGCTCGTTTTGACAAGGCGATTTATTGGCGCCGTTAAATAACCAATGACCACCTGTTCCAGTGGCGATCACTCGTTTAGATCGAAACGAGCTTGCTCATCTACAGGAGCTTGACGATGTGGCTACAACAACAACAACGTTTCGTGCCAATCAGCGATCCGCTTCGTTCTCCGCCACCACTCGATGGCCCGGAACACTGCAGAGCTTGACAACCTTTCCGATGGTTCGAAGAAGCTCTTTTCATCATTTAACGAGTCTCGATTTCATATTGCCTGACGTCAGCGCCCTCAGAGCCGCCTGACTGTTCATACATATCGTGACAGTTTGATCGGTCCGCATCAGAATCGCAAAAACCTACGCCAGAAAGACGCTGCACCCGTCCAAAAATATGTATGATTCCCTGATACCAAGGAATTCAATGAAGCTTTCTGTCCCCATACAATTTAGACCTATATATGAATATAAAAGGGGCAGAGAGGGCGGGCTATCCCGCACCTTAGCTATGCTTTTACCGGGAAAACAATGACCAATCAGTCAACAGAGAAGGGCTTCCCCAGAATATAATCGGTCGCGTTACTTATGGCATGACGTCACATCGCATTTCTAGAGAACAATAACCAAAGTTTTAGGAGGGCCAGGTTTCTGACTCCTTAAGTCTTGGATCGATTTTCCTTGCCACACACCCAATATACCGATGCAAAGAATTAAGATCGAAAGGCTTCTCACTCAGGGAACTCCTCCTTGCTTCAGAAATCAGCACTGCCGCATTACTCTGTACCTTCTGCATCATGCTGCGTAGGGACAAGCTCAAAGACCGATGCCACAACATATATCCATAGCAGTAAATCGACCGAACAACCTCCGCTAACTTCAAATGCACTGACCCCAATTTCAACTCTATAGTAAGGACTTGAGGGCCTTACTATCAAATTGCGCCAGGAGTAAAGAGTAATCACTCCCTTTTAGACTCTTTTTTTCCACGTTCCTTCTCCACCTTAGCTTCTGGTCATGAATCACGCCATTGACTTCGGGAGAGCGATAGCTGTACCCCATCCAGGGCAAGTCCCCTTAAAACACTCAGTTTTCTCCTCCAGCTGAAAAGTACCAGCTCAGTCTTTCTGGGGTTTATGCCAAGCTCTTTGGCCCTCGCCTATCCTCAATGTCCCTTAAACGAGATTCGTAATAGTAGGGAGAAAACGACAACCCCAAATGACGACAACATCTCGATAACAAACGACCTTCACCCTCTCCTTCTTGAAAGACTTGAGCCCATCCCCATTTCTATGTTCAGTAGTTCGAAAAATGACATAACGTATACACGATCGCCGGCAGATCCGCTCGCCATGTCCACGCCTTTCCTGGCATATTTGTCCGCTTGTTATTTCCCGGAATACATCATGTTCGGTAACCCATGTCTGCGCCATGTCACGAGCCCAGAGTTTATATTGGGAATTCAAACATTCCGCTATACAGTTCACATATATCCTAGGTATAGTTAAAGGTGGAAAATGCCTACCCAGTATTTCAGTTCTGAGACCGTACACTTCGTCGGGCAGTCTCAAAGCCATTTCAGCATTGGGTGCCTCATTATAGACTCCCAATACAGTCCCTGATTCCATCTTGGAGCCATCAGTTAAGACAGTGATTGCATTTTGCTCAAACACAATATCCGGTTTCAAATTCTCTCTTCTGGTTAAACGAAAATTAAAGAGATGACCTTTACTCGCTCTCGGTGATTCCAATGCAGGTGAGTATTGCACCTTCTCAAACTTCCTGATACAAGTATTCCTATTTACAGAGTGCCATTTGTCAGCACTGCATTCACTGTGGCTGTGTACATACAGTACACAATCTGCAGATTAATTCCAAGGGATTCCGCTTTGAGGATAAATACCACCCTGACCTCTTTCCATGCCCTTGATATGTAAAACTATACCAGGCTTGCCCTGAAAATCCGACTCAGCCACAGCAGAATACGGCCGATTTAATTGGCTGGAAAGTGAGAATCGCTTATCAAATTTTCTGCGACATGTATTACTAAGAGGCGGCTTCTTTGATTATTGGGATATCTTGAACGTCGGCTGGTTGACTGGAAAATGGGTCTCCATTAGTATATCTACCGTCTCATGTGTGTTCCCGATTTGAGCCCCGTCCTCTCTTCGTAGGAAGCTTGGAGTGCTGGGCTCCTTAGAGAACACTTTGCGCAACCTTGATGTCATACTTTTGCCCTTCGGGTTCTCCACAACATTTCAACCAGAAACGTTTTCTCGCTTTCATCGTCTCTTTCTTGTATTGGCCCTGAGTTTGGTGATACTCTTCCCAGCCCTCTGCCGTGTTTCCTCAAAACCCACCCTCAGTTGCTGTGCATACCATGACTGTTTGGTCTGACATGGCGCTATCCGTTCTGACCATGACTTCTGTTAGGTTTCATTCTTGAACTTCGTAACAAGATCCATAACTGATTCCAATTCCCTTAATATACATAACTTGTTCTCTGATCCGGTTGTAGAGCACTGGGGAATTCCATCAAGTATAAAAAAAAATTATGAAAAAGTTATTAAGCTCTGTTGTTTGGATCCGTGCTTATCCCATTGATCGTGTTGTACGTTGGAGTCGTTCCCAGGTACGAGGTGGTGCCTCATGGTTTCGCACTATCTGATCAAGCCCGGAACATATCTGTCGCGGGGTTGTCCTCTTCAAACCGTTGATACATGGAGGTCTGGACAAGTTATGGTTTGCTTGACCGGGATAGGGCGAGCAACTACCCTTAAATTTTCCCTGCAAACGTGTAGTCGAAGACCAGTTTGCTTGCATTATGCAGAGAAATCAGAATTGGGAGTTTAGATCTGTATTTGCTGCGATACAGCTGTAGCGTGGTTTTTCAGAAGGCTGAGGTAAGTTCAGTCATCTCCAGGGTCACCATAATGACCCACAAACCTTAGATGAAAACACAAGTTAACTAGAATCGAGAGTTGACAATAAGGTGACATATATGTATATGATAATGTGGCGAAGGGTGAGTATGTTGTAGTCTTCGGCTCTTGATTATGAGTGCTCGGTTGTAGAAGCGTCTCTTGGAGAATAGGTGGATTTAGCTCGACGGAGAGGCAAATTTAAGGTCCCCTTATTGATGCTTTTGGTCGGTGCAGTTGCCGACTACAGGCGATTTATAGTTAATTGGAACTTTTGGCAGGCGTTGAGGCGGGCTCGGTTGGTGTAAACTCGACTGTGAGGCCGGTCGGTGCAGTTACTGACGGCAGGCGATTTATAGTTGATGGGAAACTTTTGGTGGGCGTTGAGGCGGGCTCGGTTGGTATAATCTCAACGGTGAGGCCTTCGCAAGTTCAAGGCCCCCTTGGTGCTTGTGGTCGGTATGGTTACCAACGCAGTCGATTTATAGTTGATCAGGGACTTTCCATGGGCTTGGTAGAAGGCGTCGGTTGTCGATGCGTGCTTCAGATGGTGTTTGCGATAGGTAGCGGGGGTCTTGTAGTCGGACTCACGATGTGAACAAATTGGGCGCTGGCCAGGCTGTCCTCGGGATCGTCGTGTTCGGCTGGAGTCGGAAAACTGGTCGGCGGAAACTTTGACGTCGTCTTATGTTTCAGAGATAGGGAAAAGCAGGTGCGCTCCATCATTTCATGCATCGCTACTATAAAGTCTACAGGATAAACGATCTTTAGTAGGGGAGCATTCGTGACAACAATTATCTACACCCGGAAATTCTATCCTGAGATGCAAATTGGTGTGGATGCTAGCCAGTTGCGGATGCAACTAGGTGCGGATGCGAGCTGGGCGCGAATGCAACTGAGTGCGGATGCAAGCTAAGTGTGGATACAGGCTAAGTGCGAATACAGGCTAAGTGCGGATGCGAACTAAGCGCGAGTACAACTGGGTGCGAATGCGAACTAAGCGCGGATGCAACTGAGTGCGGATGCAAGTTAAGTGTGGATGCAAACTAACCGCGGATGCAACTGGGTGCGGATGCGAACCAAGCGCGGGGCAATTGGGTACGGATGCAAGCTTTGTGCGGGGCAAACACCTGGAGCTATGTCAGGACAAGTTGTTTCGATAGCGGACACTGCCACTTATCTACTTAAGCCTATTTTTCTCCAGAACCACAAAGTTCACGATGATGGCAGCAAAGACCCAACCTTAAGAGTACTAACGAAAACAGACTGATTGAGAATTATCACCAGCATTGGGAAAAATGCAAAGAATAAAATAACCACCCAATGTCACGCCAACACTCAATGATCTCCAGGTTGATTGTTTGCACAACTCATTGGCGGGGTTTTTATGGTAGTATACCCATAAAAAAAAGACAAGCCGTGTGTGTGTCTGTTAGTATCAGTAGTAGGTAGTCGGGAAGTAGCCATAAGCACATACGAGCAAGGTTCGTTTGACGGAATGAAATAGCCGAAGAATAAGCAAATGGTACATATCGGCAGAACAAATCTCGGCAGGGCAACGAGTATGTACGAGGCATGTGCGATTGGTAGAACAAGTCGTAAATAGCCGGTAAATGTAAGTACCGCGGGATGAAGAGTAACTATGTGCGGGCAAATGTAATTTGTCACGTTACACATCTTCAAATCTTAATTTCAGTTGGGGGAGAGAGAAGTTTCAAATTCTGTGATCTGAGTCCAGGAACCCTGTTCCGTTTCAACTAAGGTTCCGGAATGAGGTTCACGTCAGCAGCATCTCTTCCCATAATACTAAGCAGCTCATTCGTAGCTGCCTATTTATGATGCAGGTTGAACTGCAATAGCTGCAGACAGTTTATGCCCCATAACCAATTGATTGACGTTTACTTCAGCCAGTACCATTTTTACATGGTTAAATACGAACTCGATTTGTACCAGCGGTGATTTACTGAGTGACAAGAATTCTGAACCGGGTCTGATCCGTAGATTCTTGGCTTTCCTTTCTCCTTTGCTGGTCCCCTTCCAATCGCCCAGCACCCTGAAAATGATGTAGTCCTTCAGTGTCCCAGCCGAGACGAGGATTTGTGTATGGGACCCATCTCTATCTATCATCATGTCAGATCATAGGTCGATAGAAAGTTAAATGCCTTTTTACTGCAAGCAATGACCTTGCTGTCTTTCTGCCAAAATTGAATGGTGCGATTGAATTCCGCGAAGGAATCGTCCTAACCTTTTCCAATGGCTTTTCATAGATCTCGACGAATCCTCCCTTCCACAATCAACCATCTCTCCGTGGATAGTCGGCCGTTGGGGTGACTCCAGTCCAGGATATTCACCTGTAGTTCAGTCGCCGAAGACAAACTGATCGAATTGATTACCAGAGTGGCCTTAAGCGCCTGATCGGTCGCTGCCGCCTAACCTTAGGATTGTACTTTTTCTTAGAGAGGAGAGAAACGAAATAAAAAGTAGCGCTTAAACATAAACTGTGGAAACAAAACCCGGTCAACCGGTTTTTATTTCTGCGTCTCTTATGCTATGGTATGACAAATACCATTTTAGAGGCCATTCTCCCACACTGCAATGCCAGCAATTACAAGACATTATGGCGATGGCGATGGCATTTTGTGGGTTATGAAAACACTTCCTCAACGGGTATGGCGAGTCGAGTGATTGTTACATGTTTGGCATTGCTGCTGTCATCCCTGGGTGCAAGAGCTCCAAATTATAGCACTGTGGTACACATGGGACAGCTGCTATGTTAGCTTTAGGGTGTTTGATTTGCTAGCTGGTGGTGGTGGTGATTTGAATAGAAATCTGTTTCAATTGAAATTGAAATTCCAAACCATTGCGAATGTCATTTGTGCTTGTCTAAGTATTGGTCTGGGTCTGAGTGTGTGTGTGTGTGTGTGTTTGCGTTTGTTGCAAATTATTATATCATAATATTTTGTGTGTGGCATATTTTATGTCACAGGCTTTCGAAAAGTGTCAGAGTGTTCGCATACTTAGTGAAAGGGACTAAATTAAATGTCCATGGTGCCGGAATGTCGTCCGTCGTCTGAGTGCTTCTTTGGTTTGCTCATTTTGTTTTTATTCACCAGAATTTGCTTGCTGACATGCTTTTTCACTCCTCCTCCTTCCTCCTTCCCCCTTCAAGTTTCATCTTCCTTGTTGCACATAAATAACTTCATTTAACGAGTAATCCGAATTTCCGTTTTTATTTCGCTTTATTTTCGGATTTTAACATCTCAACTCATTCTGGGTTTATTCAGGAATTTTTTTTTCACTCCTCATTGCATTCAAGTATTCATGGCACGCAATTAGTGTTGTATTGTTTCTGTTCATCGTCTTTACTCGAATTAAGTAAAAAGCCTTTGACTTTGACTCTTTGCTGCTTAAATGCTGTAAAACGTTTTAAAAAATTAAACTGTATAGTAACTGTAACGTAGGCATTCGAGACTTTTGGAGAAACTACATTTGATACGGGAATTCCAAGCCATAAGTAACAGAAACAACAAAGAGCTGCTGTCTTAGAATTTGCAAATAAAATGTTAAAATGTTGTCGAGACAAAGATCAGAAAAATTCCAAAAAATTCCCCCTGCGAACAATAATAAGCGAATCTGATAATATTGGGTTGCCCAAAAAGTAATTGCGGATTTTTTCAAAGAAAGTAAATGCATTTTTAATAAAAATTAGAATGAACTTTTATCAAATATCCTTTTTTACATTTTTTTTCTAAAGCAAGCTAAAAGTAACAGCCGATAACTGATAGAAAAAAGAATGCAATTACAGAGTCACAAGCCGTTGAAAAATTTTGTCAACGCCGACTATTTGAAAAATCCGCAATTACTTTTTGGGCAACCCAATAGTTACTGATAGTGTGGTAAAGTTATGAAAAAACATATTTCCCAGCCCTTGTTTTCCAGAGAGCTAGTGGCGGCGCGATGAGATTGCCACAATACAAAACATAATCTCTGATGACGGTATTGAATATCTATCATTAAGTCAGAATGGGATTAGCGTAGCAGTAACCAACAAAGCAACAGGTGCCCATGGATTGCCAGCTGAATTATCTAAAACCATCCGACTAGAAAACGCATACAAGATAATTGATATCTGAACTTGATATGAATCGTGCAAAAGAAAAATTCAGTTCCAATTGTTCTCCCCAGGATTCGGACCTAGCGTGATTAGGTAAGGTTAGGTTGAAAAGAGGGTGTGCGCTCTAAAAACTAAAAAGCAACCTAGAAAAAGCAAATTTTAAGTTAAGAATTCCTTGTTACTTACAAAATCCTTAATTGTTTTCCACAACACTCTCCTAAGTTGGTTCATGTCTGGTATCGTGGCCCCACCTAATTACATAGGAAATGCTCCAACGTCTCACCATCTTTTCCGCATGCCCTACACATTCTATCACTTGACGCACCGATTTTGCATAATTTTTCTCGTAGTTCTATATGTCCCGTTATAACTCCAAACTCCTGACCTCCTTCTTACTTCTTTTCATACCGAGTGTTTCGCTGTTCTAACACTGTGGAATAGCGAAGCAATCAGTAGGACAGCGAAAATCCTACGGAGTGATCCGGATCGTGAGAGGACGAAAATATTACTGAAAGGAAGTAAGAAGAAGGTCAGTATAGCTTTTGTTGTCACTACGGGACACATTGCAGGCTGAATTATCTAAAACCATATCCTTCCCCAAAAAATACCACAACTTTGTTTCTCCTATAACCAACTGTTTCAAAAGATCACCTTATTTTGTATCACCATGAGCAGGTATGGAACTCCACTTCTACGGCTGTTCTTATTTTCACACCAAACCCCCATCCATACACACTTATCCGTATGGTTTACAAACTTTGTCCTTTCGAAATTTTCATATAGAAATGCAACAAGCTCTCTCTTACCCCTTGATGCTGCTGCTGTTGATACAGATACAGTAAGTGTTGCTTTCAACAACACAACTCACAACTAACTCCTTTAGAAGTTTATTTTGCTTTGAACTGTGGATACTGAAACAACAAAATTTTCAAGTTTAAATTCACTCTCTCACATTGATGGTGGTTTTGATTGTGGCAAAAACTTCAAGGCGTATTTTTTTGCATACTTGTTGTGTGGTGCTTTGCTGTTGCTCCAGTTGCTGGTTTTGTTGCTTGTTTTTTTTTTAGTTTTTTTTTAAGCGGAGTGTGTGTTTTTTGTTATTTTGTCTGCGTTTTTAAGCCTTTTTTGGTTGGTGAACACTCCAATCTTGAGTTAAGTGCTTTTTAAAAACGCTGACTCTTAATTTAACAATTGTGTTTTTGTGAAAGTATTTATTCAAAGTACTCGTTTATTGTCTTTTTTTTTGTCAATTTTGTTTCTTTGGTCACATTAGCTTAATAACCTTGCTTCTATGTTTACTGTTTGTGTGCATTCGAATTAGGGGTAGAAAAATGACTTCATTATGCCTGTAGAGTACTAAATTCTTTTTGTGCGAACTAATTACTAGATTGATATTTTCAATTATCTAGTAAAATGATATTATTGGTCGACACAAAATTAAATTTTTCTTCCTCCATATATATTTCTTACAGTTTTTCTAGTTTGGTATATGCACAGTAGAGTATCCCAAAAAACCAAAAAGTATTTTTATAAACTTTTATTTTTTTCCTTTTGATAAAAAAATGCGAAATACTGATAACACGTGCTGACACGTAGGGAAACCAGTTTCGGGTTTTTAGCCCTTGCATGAAATACGTAAGCAAAGTACATACATGTGTGGAACTAGCTGGCCCACTGTGCTTCGCTGAGTCCTTAAGTTAAAATCCGTTCGGGGCATTGCTTTGGAGGGGCGGCTCCCGGGAGATTATCCAAATTTGTATACCCTACACCACTACTGGGTTACAGGGTATTATAACTTAGAGCATTTGTTTGTAACATCCAGAAGGAAGAGAGCTACAGTGATAAGTATACCGATCGACTCAGAATCACCTTTCTGATTCGATTTCGATGAGTCCTTCTGTTTGTCCGTCTGCCTGTCTGTCCATGTTACTTTGTGTGCAAAATACAGGTCGCAATTGTTATTCGATCATCTTCAAATTTGGCACGGGCATCTGTTTTGGCCTAGAGACGAAGCTTATTGAAATTGAAAATCGTTTTCGATTTGAATAGAGCTCCTATGTATACAAATATTCGCCCTATGTGGACTAATATTGAAATTATATAATTGTTAACCGATTCTAGCGAAATTTGACACAATCGAGTCCCTTATGGGTCTCGGAAAATGATCGCGAAAAAGGGAAAGGACCGCCCTCTTACGACAGAGTGGCAAGGAAGCACAACAGAGGAAAGCTGACGTATGCAGTCATCGATATCAGGAGTGCATCCGGTAGAATTCTACCAGATCATCGGTCCCATGTGGAGGATTTGGGTCTACTCACAGAAATTATAAGCTGCAAGTATAGAAGAGACATCTTAACCCTGCGCTTTGCGTCGCCCCACATCCCCTGGGGCGCAAAGATCAACCTGGTGAATAAGATGACATCCCCCAGCTTACAAAGTTGAATGTCTTCATCAACGGTGAGGACGGCAAATTTGCGACGAAACGCATGATGGAAGCCTTAAACAAGCAAAACCAAACTTTGGTCACGCAGAAATAGGACGTCTTCCACAGAGTGAAGAAGGTACTCTCCTTGTGGTGGTCATTCATCAAGTCTCGTTGACCAGTTTGGGTAAGACAAAGGCATGGCATACTAGGTGACCATTGCTATCTTTTTCAGGGTTGGGAAGACTAGGATAGGCAAAGATTCTCATATTGAGACATCATGCAGTGCAGTGGCAGGACACTCAATACCGCCTAACAAACAGGCGGCCAATGACGAGACCATCACCGAATTTATCAAAAATTGTAATATTGAAACAGTGGGTAGTGCAGGTAAACAAAGGTCCTAATATTGAAGCACCAGATAGTGCGGGGACGAGAGATTCAACACAGCCTAACGAACAGGGATCCGACCATGCAAGACTGTCTCAAAATTCGGAAGACCAGGATAGGCAAAGATTCTAATATTAAAACAATAGGCAGTGCAGTGACGTAAAACTCAACGCAGCTTGACGAACAAGGAGCCGACGATGAGATCATCACTTACTCCCAAGAAGCCCATTTACTGAAGATTTTAAAGACTAGGGAAGGCAAAGATCTTCATATTGGAACATAAGTTAGGGATGGGACGGGCGACTAAATACAGCCTAACCCAACCGTAAAGCAAAGATCCTAATATTAAAAAATCAGGCAGTGGAGTGACAGGACACTCAATGCAGCCTAACGAACAGGGAGCATACGATTACTGGAGGGCCAATATATGAGGGCGAGCCAACTACAAACACTCTGATGAAGAAAATTAGCAAGGGAATGATTCATATTGCCTTAACTGAGGAGCCATCGACGACCCGGAACAGAGTTTCTGGGCTGAACCATATACACTACCAATTATTCTACAATATGTTAAAACTTATCTTATCTTAACTTATATCTTTTCTCCAGTGATGAGACAGGGACAGGTGGAGCTTAGCATGGCATCACTCTACGACACCACCATCCAGTTCGGAGCTGGTACAGCTGGTGGGGAAGGCAAAACATACAGGAAATATAGGTACTAATCCGATGTGATGCGAACTCATACCACATTTCGTGGGGTAGTACGAACATTAATAAGCGGGGACTATATCTGACAGATTTCTTGAATAGTAACGACCTCATAACTCACAACACGGATACGAGGTTTTAGATGTGACAATATGTTCGGAAAATCTAATCGATGAGGTTCAGGATTGGAGGGTCTTCATGGAGTATTCCTTTCCTGACTATCGCTACAACAAGATTACGAAAGCAATTATGGGTTCTTCTGAAGATAGTTGCTCTTGTCGAGAAAGGAAATCAGTTCAAAAAAAACTCGGAATAAAAGAGGAGATTCGCAATATGGGGGCAGAGGTCCGCAGACTTTATAACAGAGCACGGCGTGAATAGCCGGTAGTTTATCGGGATTTGTATTAGGCACGGCACAAAAAATGCTATAAAACGACCAGAGTGGCAAAACGTGCTTCCTCGAAGTTTTTCTATGAACAGGTAGATAGCGTTAATGGCACCACCAAAATGAAAAAGTTTTTCTCAAAACCCCATGTCCCAACCGAAACGTTAGTATTGAAAATTGGAGTAAGTGCAGAAACAATGGAAGACTTGTTAAGGCTTTTGATGAAAACGCATTTTCCACACGAAATGTGGTGAGAGTTCGACGGGACTCACGGAAACACCCGAATCTTGGGAAAAGCAGATTGTTCGAAAATTATGGTAAAGAAAGCCTTGAGGAGATTCAAACCATTTAAGTCACCCTAACCTGATGAATTATTTCCGGCGATACTACAGAAAGAGGCGACGCATTTGGTTACAATCTACATAGTGTGCCTACTACTGGCATATACTCCGAAAATCTGGCAGGAGGCAAGGGTGGTATTTCCACCCAAGCCCGGCAGGCAAGGAAATTTCATATAAAATTTCTCTCTTTAACTATGCCTCCTAAGGCAAAATTAACCTTAATTCGTGACTCCATACAACAACACAAAATTTCATTGAAAATCCATTAAAAATCTAAATATTACTTTAAAAATTTTAAATCGCTTTATCTCTTAAACAGTGCGTTCTAGTGGGAAATGGGCCTTAATTCGTGACTCCATCAAAAAATTCAACATTTTATTGAAAATTCATTAAAAATCGAAATTTCACTACGAAATCTTAAAATGGCTGTATCTCCTAAACTATGCGTCCTAGAGGGAAATGGGCCTCAATTCCTGACTCCATAAAAAAATTCAAAATTTCGTTGAAAATCCAAACTATGCGTCCGAGAGGGAAATAGAACTTAAATCGTAACTCCATCAAAAAATTCAAAGTTTAAAATCCATTAAAATTCCAAATTTCACTCCATCAAAAGATTCAAAATTTCATTGAAAATCCATTAAAAATCCATAAGAAATCTAAACTTCACTACGAAAACTGAAAATGGTTGCGTCCTAGAGGGAAATGGACCTTAATTCGTGACTCCATAAATCGAAATTTCACTACGAAAACTTAAAATCGCTGTATCTCCTAAACTATGCGTCCTAGAGGAAAACGGGTTCCATCGAAAAATTCAAAATTTCATTAAAAATCCATTAAAAATCGAAGTTTCATTACGAAAACTTGGAATGGCTGTATCTCCTAAACTATGCGTCCTAGAGGAAAACGGGCCTTAATTCGTGACTTCATCAAAAAATTCAAAATTTCATTGAAAATCAATTAAAAATCGAAATTTCACTTTTAAAACTTTAAATCGATATATCTCCTAAACTTTGCGTCCTAGAGGAAAATTGACCTTAATTCGTGACTCCATCAAGAAATTCAAAATTTTATTGAAAATCCATCGAAAGTCGTAATTTCACTAAGAAAACATAAAATGGCTGTATCTCCATCAAAAAATTAAAAATTTCTATTAAAAATCCATTAAAAAACTAAGTTTCACAAAACTTAAAATCGCTGTATCTCCTAAACTATGCGTCCTAGAGGGAAATGGGCCTTAATTCGTGACTCCATCAAAAAATTCGTAATTTTATTAGAAGTCGAAATTTCACTTTGAAAACTTAAAATCGCTGTATCTCCTAAACTATGCGTCCTAGAGGAAAATGGGCCTTAATTCATAATTCCATTAAAGAATTAAACATTTTATTTCAAATCAACCATTAAAAATCAAAATTTCACTTTGAAAACTTAAAATCGCGGTATATCTTTAAATTCGCGTTCTACTTAGAAATGAGATTTAATTCATTTAACATTTTCCTCAAAAATCTATTAAAAACCGGAATTTCACTTTGAAAATTAAAGTGGAAATTTTTAATAACCTGGTATGATTCTTTCTTCCAAAAGTCATGCGAAATGTAAGGGTCATTGACGACATAATGAAAATTTTGTTTGCACCGAATCACCCCATCTCATATGCTTTGATTGTACTAATTACATTTAGATCACCAAATAGGCTTTGTTATTAAAAACTGAAGGTGTATGAAGTTGGACAAAAGTCGTAACTTTCCTAGACTTTTCTCTAGACTTTTCTTTTTTGCATTAAAGGCTTCAATATTTTAAAGATTGCTCTTGAATACAATACACAGTTCATGGTTTTAACTGCATTTTCAAGTCCCCCTTGTTCTCCTCCCTTAGTCAATAAAATGTTAACTAGCATTTTACCCTAGAAAAGTATAGATTTTTTCGAACCAGACGATAAATATAGCTCCTACTTTTTCATAATCATTTTGCCATTTCGAACAGCTGCAAACAATTACTCAACAATGTTCATAGCAAAATGTTACTCCCATATCCAAAATGTGAAAAAGAAGCACATTTGCTCGTGAGTTTTTTTTTTCTTTGCTGTTTTTGCCTTCGTTCTTTGTATTTAAGAAAATATTATTATCATTACAGTTGGCATAGACCGAGAACAATGCCAAATTGGCAGTAACACGACGAGTACCTTTTGTTTTGAGGCACTGGTACTTGAAGAGAAGAAAACAACAAATGGTTTCATGAATAGAGTTGCCGTCAAAAGATATTCCATCTTTTTGATGGGAGCTCTTTGAGAGTAATTCAACTATCAAGTTGGGTTTTTCATAAAAGAGGCTTTTAATACCGTGAAGTTGGAGTTCAAACATGGCGCTCTGGTGGACATAGAGGTCCTCCTCTTTTGGTAAATTGGGTTGTTACGATGCTGAAATGCCGCATCACCGGCAGAGGGCTCGATTAGGAAGATTGTAACCAGAGAAATACCGCAATGAGGAATTTTATCTCCTCTAGTGTGGCTTTTGGTGATCAATGGGATTCAAAAGTCTTTTGAGAGGGCGAGAGTGAACGTCGTTACCTACGCGAACGACGTCATCATTAAGGTAGGTGGGCATTTCCTCTCTGCTGTTACGGAACTCGTTTAGGGAGCTTTGAGGAAGCTAGCCGCGTGGGCGAGGGCTAACGGGCTTGGCATAAACTCCCCCAAGACTGAACTGGTCCTTTTTACCAGGAGGAAGCTGGGTGTTTTGAAGAGACCTGTCCTGGGTGGGTCTGGTTCCATTTACTACTCTCTTTGGAAGCTAATAACTTAAGCGTAATTCTTGACCAGAAAATGAGTAGGGAAAGAAACGTCCAAAAGAGACTCAAATGGGGACTGAATGCGCCGAACTCCTATCGCAACTCGATAGGAAGGAGTTGGGGGCTGAGGCCGGGCACGGTGCACAGGTTGTTTGCGGCAGTCGTTGAGTCAATTATCACCTATGGTTGTCTGTTGTGGCACAAATCTCTGGAAATCTTTACCCTTAGCACGATCGAGAAAGTACAGAATACAGCGGCATTGATAATCCCTGGGGCAAGGAGAAGAACTCTGAGAGAGGCGCTGAATGCCATTCTCGATCTTATGCCTTATGTGGCAACAGAGATCACGATTCGTTTTCTCCGAAATGGGATCACTAGGTTGGGTACACCCTGCCATTCCCGGGACCCTCTACATACACGGATGGGTCAAAATTGGTTGGGGGAACTGGAGCAGGAGATGTTATTAAATTCCTTGGCATCAGGAAATCTTATAGACTTGTGGACGGGCGCAGCGTCTTTTAAGCGGAGGTCATTGCGACTCAGAAAGCGGGGGGCGGTGGTTACCTGGGTCGTCATAAATCTCATAATGACTGAACTGATCCTTTTTACCAGGAGGAGGAAACTGCGTTTTTTTAAGGGACCTGTCCTGTGTGGAGTTGAGCCACTGCTCTCTATGGCGTCCAATTACTTGGGCGTGATTCTTGATCAGAAACTAGGTAGACGAAACGTCCAAAAGAAGGTCAAAAGGCGACTGAATGCGCTCTCCTCCTATCGCAACTCGATTGATGGGAAGGAGTTGGGTGCTGAGGCCGGGTACGATGCACTGGATATTTACGGCGGTCGTTCGGCCAATTCTCACCTATGGTTGACTGTTGTAGCATAAAGTTCTGTGTAACTTTACCCTTAGAAGTTCGATTGAGAAGGTACAGAATACAGCGGCAGTGCTATTCTCTTGAGCAAGGAGAATGCCTCGCCAGGGGCGCTGAATGTCTTTCTCGATCTTATGCCTTTGTATTTATATGTTGGCAACAAAGACCACCACTCCGTTTTCCCGAAAAGAGATCTCTGAGTTGGGGGGAACTCCGCCATTTCCGGGACCCTCTGTATACACAAATGGGTCAAAATTTATGGGGCTACTGGAGCAGGACGGGTGCAGCGTCTTTTAAGCGGATGTCTTAGCGATCCTGGAGGCGAGGCCCAACGGGCTTGTCATAAATCTCACAATGACTGAACTGGTCCTTTTTACCAGGAGGAGGAAACTGCGTTTTTTAAGGGACCTGTCCTGTGTGGAGTTGAGCCACTGCTCTCTATGGCGTCCAATTACTTGGGCGTGATTCTTGATCAGAAACTAGGTAGAGAAACGTCCAAAAGAAGGTCAAAAGGCGACTTAATGCGCTCTCCTCCTATCGCAACTCGATTGATGGGAAGGAGTTGGGTGCTGAGGCCGGGTACGATGCACTGGATATTTACGGCAGTCGTTCGGCCAATTCTCACCTATCGTTCGAGACGATGTTGATGCGGGAGCGACAGACCGATCAGGCGGCCACGATATTTGTGGACAGTCAGGCGATGCTGAAGGCTTTGGCGTCATGCCGTGTGAGGTCAAAACTGGTTAGATGATGGAAAGAACCATGGGAAGGGTTGGCAGACCCTACTGGGTTCCATGTCTTCGAGATCTGGCGGAGAACACAGCGGCAGACGAGCTGGACAGGAATTGATCGCTGTTTGCCGCAGAACTTGCTATGGGGCAGTGAGACCTCCACTGCGTAAGCTTCTTGGTAGGGTGAGAACAACTGCGCGAATTAGGCGTGGGCTGGTGCTGTAGGTTAAAGGGTGTCAAAGTTCCTGTGGCCGAGTATTTCTCGAAACAGGACGTCTCTTATCCTGTGGCTGAGAAAGCCTGACTAGGACTACTAATGGAAGCCCTGACTGGTCATTGTCGCTGGGTTCAGGGAGAGGCAAACTATTGCGAATTGGACGATGTCGATTTCGAGGAGGAGTAGGAGACGGTTGAGCACCTGTTGTGTCACTGCCCTGACTTTGCGAGGAGACTACACAGGATAATGGGTGAACACTTCATTGCGAGCCTGGATTCCCTAAAGGCTCTAGCCCACTTGCCATTTTGGAATTCTGTGAAGACCTGAATTGGCTAACTGGCCCATACTCTCGGCGGTGAGTTTTTTCTTCTTGTCTTATGCTTTACTTTCCTTTTTCTGTCCTTATTTGATGTTTGCTATCGTTCTGTGGTGTATGGTTATCTATTTTTTCTCCATCTTCTTCACTTCTAGTAGTAGCTAGTCGCGTCCCCTTCTACCTAACCCATCTAACCTATGCGCTTGCCAGCTGTTGTGGTTGCAGCTTTCTTACGTTCAGCTTCTGTGCTGCATCATATCGTTCGTTTCTCGCCACTCTAAGATGGATGGGAACCTTTGCTGCAACAAGGTAATAATCTGAATCGGTGTTCGCCCCTTGGATCGATCGTACATCTAACACGCTGGTCAAAAGCCTTCGATCTCTTACAACATGATATATTTGGTTTCTCCTGTTCTGGTCGGGTTACAGCCATGTGGCGGTGTAAATCCTTCGATGTTGGACTCTGGTGCTGCTAAGTACCATGTTCTTTGTCGCGACGAATTTTGTAATCCTCAATCCATTATCCAAAGTTTATTTCTGTAGGCAAAAATATCTGTTGAGCCTAAGATATTTTGCTTCCCTAAATCTTCCAACTGTTGGCCCAAAGATATTTTCCTTTCTTATTTTCGCATTAAAATCTCTTAGAGCGGTTTTAATATCATGGGTGGGAAAGCAGCCATACTCATTTTCTCGACGCTCGTACAAAATATCCTAGGCCCGTTCGTTGTCTTCCGTCGGGGCACAAATGAGGCTTATGTTGAAGAATTAGGTCTTTATGCGGGTTGAGGCTAGCCTCTCATCCACCGGATTCAGCGTCCGACTAACAACAAATCCACAGCCAAATTCATGCCGTTTTACATGACATTTATAATAAAGGGCATTCACATTCGGTGTTTTTGTGGAGCCTTTCTCAAGCTTTCGCACTTCCTGTAGAGGGGTAATGTACTTCCCCAATATGTTCTCCAGTGTGTATGCTGCACCCTTTCTATAAAGAGTTCCGACATTCCAGGTACAGATACGCAAGTCGTCCAGGTACAGATACGCAAGTCATCTTTGCGTTTTCAAAGTAATTTCTTCAAGTTCCAGGTGATGGGATACTAACCCCACGCCCCCACCCATCTTTTTATCGTTCTACGGGTGAACTCATGGCACATGATAGCTCATTGCCTTAAACGGATGTCAAAGATTGTTACCCACGTGAATGTTTGTGTCCACATTTAAGATGAAGGAAAACCACATTAGTAGTCAAACATTGTTATGCCACAAAAGCGGCAACTCTCTTCTTGAAGGTCGACTATGAAAATGAAAAGGTTGCTCATAAGGCTTAAGTAACAAGGAAAAAAATTCGAAACGTACTCAAAATTTGCAGCATTGGTAAATGGAAAAGGAATTGAATATGTCTTTGTTGGCGGCTGTGTTGTTTGCAACAACACACTCGACAACCCAATAAACTAAGCTTTATGACCAGAAAAATAAGCCATACAAGAAAAAGGAACATTCCAACCAACTACGCACAGAGTACAAATTGATAGAGCAGAGGCAAGCAACCCTAGATGTTCATATGTAGCCCCAATGTTGCAGTCCTCAATGTTGAACAATGTAATCCCTTAACTACATAACAATGATAGCCTTACTGGGTTCTTTCGTTTTCCCCTCCCCTTCGCAAGGCTTCAGTAATAAAGTGATTGTGGGTGAGAAATCTTTGTGAAAACATCTTGTCTACAAAAACAAAAATTTTCGAAACCTTTCCTTAAACGAGGAAGCATGGAACAACCTTTGGTTTTCTCATGCCTCTATACGTGCAACATCGGTTCTGTAATGAAAACAGATGTTGCAAATACAGTTAAGATTTCACCATTCAGCTTTGGTGAGGGCAATGTAGGTCTTGCACAATTTGTTGGGGTCTTCCCATCGAATATTATTGAGTGGGTGTGTTTAAATTTTCGGGGTGGGCTTTATTGGTTTTTAGGTGTTTTTGCAGCAATTGATTTGCCATAATTTAGAATTTTTTACGTTGTTATAGGTCCCACTTTTTTTTATTGTTGAGCCAATTTTTGTGGCAAACGGCAGGCCGGTAAACATTTGTTCTTGAAATAAACATTGGTAAAATGTTTCGATTGTTTTATGATAACTTTTTCTCGCCATTTTTCTTTTTGTTTGCTTTCCTTTCTTCTATTATTTTTAGGCAAATTTTCAAGATGTTGTTTAAAAAGAACCTTTTTGCTTTAAAAAACACTTGTGCAGGGTTCAATGGTTGTTTGTTTATGTTTTTATCTTTTAATATCAGCATAGCACCACGTGCAACAAGATTTTATAAGAAAGTTGTTCTACACAGAAGTTTTGTCTTTAAAGAAAATTTCATGAAAAATTTTCAAAGAAATTTTGTCTTTAGAAAAAATTTCTTAGAAATTTTGTCTTTAAAAAAAATTTCATGGAAATTTTGTCTTTAGAAAAAATTTCATGAAAATTTTGTCTTTAGAAAAAATTTCATGAAAATTTTATCTTTGGAAAAAATTTCATGGAAATTTTGTCTTCAGAAAAAAATTTCGTAGAATCTTTGTCTTTAGAAAAAATTTCATGGAAATTTTGTCTTTAGAAAAAATTTCATGGAAATTTTGTCTTTGGAAAAAATTTCATGGAAATTTTGTCTTTAGAAAAAATTTCATGGAAATTTTGTCTTTAGAAAAAATTTCATGGAAATTTTGTCTTTAGAAAATATTTCATGGAAATTTTGTCTTTAGAAAAAATTTCATGGAAATTTTGTCTTAAAAAAAAATTTCATGGAAATTTTGTCTTAAAAAAAAATTTCATGGAAATTTTGTCTTTAGAAAAAATTTCATGGAAATTTTGTCTTTAGAAAAAATTTCATGGAAATTTTGTCTCCAAAAAAAATTTCATGGAAATTTTGTCTTTAGAAAAAATTTTATGAAAATTATGTCTTTAGAAAAAATTTCATGGAAATTTTGTCTTTAGAAAAAAGTTAACTGAATATTGCTCCACTGCGTGTCACAGAGCTGACAATTACTTTGATTGTGGTCAACAAGGTTTCTTTGACAGAACCCCAAGTGCTGCCGGCAGGTGACTTGATGACCTTGTTTTTACTTCTAACTTTAACGCAAATTGCTGTGATTGTCGGGATACGTCAATCAGGTGATCAGGGGATGGAATGGAAATGTCTGGTGAGCTGATGGACCTCTTTTTAATCCCAGTGGGGGGATCCTCATTTACCACGCAAAAAGTGAAGCCTTCAACCTGCTCTACCAAAGCTATGCCCCGCTGGTCTTTACCTAGGGGAGAATGCCATGAAATTTGATGCGCATTAAAGTCTCCTAGAACCAGTCGATTATGGCCAGACAGTAGCCTACTTTTGTCGAGCCTGTAAGATTGGCCCTTAACTGGGTCATAACTACCAACCGGGAGTATGGACACGTTGTATAGCTCTGTCTGGGCAGTGCTGGACCTGACTGCTATCCCCATACACTCCATGTTGGTGTCACTAACGCCAGGGGCAGGAAGGATGGGTCTTTACTGCACGGAATGGTGTATCACGAAGGCCAATCTCCTACCCCCAATCCTTAGGCGATCTTTACGTAGCACATTGTATTCGTGACAATAGTGCAGGCTCCAGTTGTTGATCAGCTTTGTCTCCTGGATCGCTGCAACCTATATGTTCTTCCGACTCAAAAAATTCCCATCTCATAGATCTTTCCCCGCAGACCATTGCAATTAAATTGCAAGAAAGATACATTTCCCTGCACTGTCCCGGCAATATTGGGGCTGAGGTGCTGCTGTTGCATATATTGCCGCAAGGGAGAGGTCGAAGGGGTCGCATAGTTCAACGACGAGGACTCAGAAGTCGACGGCGACGATGCTTGCAACCCACAGCTGTCTATATTCGCACAGCACCTTGCAAAATATTCAGTGTGACTATACTCCCGTAGTGACGAAAGGCCAGAGCAGGATCGAAAATGTGCCCACTCCATGCACCGGGTAAACCCCACCGATACGGATCGATGATGGAGGCGGTTCTGGCAAACCGAACAGAACCAGGGTCCGAGGTTCTTTTCAATCCCTGTACGGACCAGAAGCTTGCGGAGACGGCACTTCGGAATGTAAAAGGACGAACACGTACACTGAGGCGGCAGTCCTTGCCGATGCGTATAACCGGCTGCCATGGGACTGTTATAAATTTTAAGAAATAGGGCATAAGTCGGATTTTGACCGTAACTGGTGCGAGTCTCTTCCTAGTCTCTTCCTAATTTCGTAATTTCTGTTTAAGAAATGTGGCTTTTGTGCGTTCA
Source organism: Stomoxys calcitrans (assembly GCF_963082655.1). Taxonomy (NCBI): domain Eukaryota; kingdom Metazoa; phylum Arthropoda; class Insecta; order Diptera; family Muscidae; genus Stomoxys; species Stomoxys calcitrans. The sequence continues at coordinate 106,967,883 of NC_081555.1, read as the reverse complement.
ATGCTTTCAACCGGAAAACAGGACTATAGGGAAGCTGAAAACAAATATGGTCAGATCTGGACCACACTCACATGTTGAGAGGCTATGCAACTCACTGTAACGACGAAAATGGGTAGTTAAAGTGCATTTCTGGGCTCAAAGCCTTAAATCGAGAGATCGCTTTATCCAAACTCGGCACGGTTGTTCATTGAAATCGGGGCAAAAATAAGACTTTTATGAACTCTAGATTTTTATCGGGAGATCGGTATAAGGGGTGATTAAGATATAGGCCTTTTTTGAATTTTAAGCTGTAAGCTTTAAACTAGATCGTCTATGAATACAACGATGATTAGGTATCTACTGCAGGGTTCAATATGAAGAATTTGATGAGTTTTAAATGAAATGGCAATATGGCCACCCCTTGATGGGTATACAATTATATATCGCATTTTTGGTAGGTTTTGCTCGGGTTTGGTAGGTTTCTTCCGAAATTTTGGTAGGACAAAATTTTTTTGAGTGACAACACTGGTGGTTACCACAATTTTCATCCGATTTCCACGAAGTTTCGTATTTTTGTAAGTTGATAAATATGTTGGTATGTTGGTGAAAGTCGAAAGATCGACTGTAATTTAAGGCCAATGGTTTCTTGGCCAAATTTCCTAAGAATTCGTCGTAGATTCCGATCAGTTTGGGCAATCATCGACCAAAGGAGATCGAAGGAACTTCTGGTCTTTGATAAGAGGTCACTGATAGGAGATAGGAAGCCACCGTAGTGCAGAGGTTACAAAGTCCGCTTATGACTCTGAACGCCTGGGTTCGAATCCTGGCGAGAACATCAGAAATGAATTATCAGCGAGTTGGGTTGGGCTACTCGACATTCTTCTTGAATTTGGCCCAGATCGTTCTAGATTTGGATATAGCTGCCCTATAGACCGATCTCTCGATTTAAGATCTTGCGCCCATAAAAGGCGCATTTATTGTCCGATTTTGCCAAAATTAAGGACAGTAAGTTGTGTTAGGCTTTTCCACATCCTGAATTGTGCTGAGCCCTTCAAAATTATTTTTCAATTTGACCCAGGCCGGTACAGATTTGGATATATGTGCCATATAGGCCGATCTCTCGATTTAAGGTTTTTGGGCCTTAAAAAGCGCATTTACTGTCCGATTTCGCCGAAATTTGGGACAGTGAGTTGTGTTAGGCTCTTCGACATTTTGCTGCAACTTGGCCCAAATCGGTCCAGATTTGGATATAGCTGCCATATAGACCGATATTTCGGTTGAAAGTCTCGACCCCATAAAAGGCGCATTTATAGTCCGATTTCACTGAAATTTTACATAGTGACTTTAGGTTTTTCGATATCCGTGTCGTATATGGTTCCGATCGGTTTAGTTTTAGATATAGCTACTCAGAAGATAAAAATGTTATACACAATTTAAACAATGACTTTTACTTATTAGTATTTGGTCCAAATCGGGAAATATTTCGATGTAGCTGCTATGAGGAATAAGGTATGCATTTTCACCAGATTTTGACGAAAGGTGGTTTAAGTATATACCTGTAAAGCTTCTGTCAACAAACTGACTCTTTTTATTATATTTTTCAAACAAACAACATTAAAGGAACAAGCTAGTCTACTTAGTTTCATCAAAAGTTTCTTATAAATACGAGTATAACAAGTTATCATATTACAGTTCGGCCAACCTGACAATATGATTGCCCACAATCATGATATAAAAATTGTGTATATTATATAAGTGTGACCAATAACATAAATCTATAACCTAGGTGTCAACCATTTCCGAAGTCGCTTTGCTTCAATTATACCCTTATATGGGATCTGTGTCAGTTGACAATTGTCAACATCTCTCACAACGTAGCGATCATTATCTAATACTTTTTCAATAATGTAGGGACCACGATATTTTTCACAAAATTTCTTATTCTTCCCAACTGTATTGTCAATATTCATAATAACAACATAATCACCCTCATCGTAACGTTTTGCCGGTTCATGATGTTTGGAAAAGTATAATTCGTTGTAGTCCTGAGATCGCTGTATAGAATTCAATGCCTTAACCCTCATATCCCTCAAATTTAGTTTCTCCTCATTACCCATTTTCTTATCTAGATATTCCGACAGCTTATCTACCATTCGCTGTTATTACAAGCGACACTCAATGTATTTCTAGATATTAAATCGGTTGAAGTCCGTGCGGCAGAAAAACAAGCGGCAGTTCCAAGAACCAATTCAGTTTGATTTGTGGACTCACCATTACATTGAAATGACTGAAGCAAATTTTCAGGATCGGCAGTTGCGGAATTAATAACGGGAGTTTCATTCAAAGTATTGGATGACATTGTAGTGACAGTTACAGATGAATTCCCAGCAGAATCAGAAGAAACCACATTTCCAGAAGGCAATTCAGTCTGCTTTGATGGACCACCGTTAACTTGCAAAGAATCATATAATGTTCTCAATTGTGCAATTGACGCTGTTTCTGGAAATTCCACATTTGAAGCTTTCAAAGCTGAAAGAATTCTTTCTCGAGTAGGGCGTGAATCCATATTTAAAAAAAAAAAATTTTTTTTTTTTGAGTCTTCTTTTTTTTTATTTATTTATTTTTTTTTTTTTTTTTGGGAACCCTACACCTGAATTGTAAAGCTTCTGTCAACAAACTGACTCTTTTTATTATATTTTTCAAACAAACAGCATTAAAGGAACAAGCTAGTCTACTTAGTTTCATCAAAAGTTTCTTATAAATACGAGTATAACAAGTTATCATATTACAATACCCGAAGTGGTGGGTATCCAAATTTCGGCCCGGTCGAACTGAACTTGTTTATATCAATAGAGGTTGTCCAATCAAAACTTAAAACTTCACGATAAAGGATCTCCATTTTATAGAAGAGTCAGTAGCAAATTTTACACTGCTGAATACTTCAGAAATTTTGCCAGCTTGATATCCTTCCTTAAGCTGGCGGAATTCGCTAGGTATTCAGGTTAACGAGTACCCAACGCAAATTATTTTTTCTTGTTCGTGTTGGTTCTTTCGATCAGCGGCGGCCTTCTGACTCCCATTTTGTCTAAATTAGTGATTTCACTTTTTTTACGAAACGCACCTTTCACATCGACAAATACATTTTAATCTGCTAACTTTGAAACGAATATCGTAAAAAACCAGCGACCACCAAACCACGTCCTTTGTAAACATGAACAACATTCTTAGAAACTTAAGACCAAAATAGTTAAAACATACTATGTAAATAAGAAAACATCACATGCAAACTCTCTTCAAACACCAAAATAGCAAGAAAACGCTTTTATGCTTAGTAAGTGACAAAGACAACAAAGATTTTCACCTTTTCGGGGGTGACATTGTCAACAGTATCCTATTTTTCCTCAAAACAAACACAAACTCTTTAAGTTGGCGGGATAAACCCATAGACTAGTCAAAAGACTAAAAATTTTTCGGACTATACTTATTTTTGCATAATAATAGGGAACGAATTAAGCAAAGTTTCTTTGGAAAGAGAAAGAAAAAACTTTATGCAAGTGTCTCCATTGCCACAAAAACTAACTCTTCTAAGTATCAAAAATAGTTGGACAAAGTCAAACTTTGTAACTGATAAAATTATGAAAACCTTTGCTTAAGATGAAAGCAAGTATCCGTTTCCTAGATGTCTTACCCAACGTTTATGCAAACACTAACACACGCGTAATTTCTTGTTTACGCGTTGCCTCCCATAAGAATACATATACACACACGAACATTTATTCGTCAGAAAGTCTTGATGCAAGTGATTATCCCCCAAGTAAGTGATTAATCATACGTTGGTGCGTGATTATCAAAGAAAGCAGTCGTCCGTCTAACATCATCGTTATGATGGGTGGCACAATGGGGAGAAGAGTCATGAAAAAAAACTTAAACGTGATAATTTTTATTAATATTTAACTTCCTTTGCTATCTAGGGAATGTTTACCATAGGACTTGGGCACCTGTGTTAACCACCACAAAGGTCACATGGTAAAAGTTGATAAAATGACATTGGACATGAAATCAATATCAAGTGGGACCTGTAACTTGTAAATGAGGCACAGTGTTATGAAAGAGAGGTAAATTTTATACAAAAACTTTCATGCAGCTTGGTTGAACATAAAGTGGCCTCTTGGAACCCTTATTCAGCCAGGCTGAATTGAAGTTTTCCTATAGAAAACCTAATTCAGCCAGGCTGAATTGAAGTTTTCCTATAGAAAACCTAATTCAGCCAGGCTGAATTGAAGTTTTCCTATAGAAAACCTATTTCAGCCAGGCTGAATTGAAGTTTTCCTATAGAAAACCTAATTCAGCCAGGCTGAATTGAAGTTTTCCTATAGAAAACCTAATTCAGCCAGGCTGAATTGAAGTTTTCCTATAGAAAACCTAATTCAGCCAGGCTGAATTGAAGTTTTCCTATAGAAAACCTAATTCAGCCAGGCTGAATTGAAGTTTTCCTATAGAAAACCTAATTCAGCCAGGCTGAATTGAAGTTTTCCTATAGAAAACCTAATTCAGCCAGGCTGAATTGAAGTTTTCCTATAGAAAACCTAATTCAGCCAGGCTGAATTGAAGTTTTCCTACAGAAAACCTAATTCAGCCAGGCTGAATTGAAGTTTTCCTATAGAAAACCTAATTCAGCCAGGCTGAATTGAAGTTTTCCTATAGAAAACCTAATTCAGCCAGGCTGAATTGAAGTTTTCCTATAGAAAACCTATTTCAGCCAGGCTGAATTGAAGTTTTCCTATAGAAAACCTAATTCAGCCAGGCTGAATTGAAGTTTTCCTATAGAAAACCTAATTCAGCCAGGCTGAATTGAAGTTTTCCTATAGAAAACCTAATTCAGCCAGGCTGAATTGAAGTTTTCCAATAGAAAACCTAATTCAGCCAGGCTGAATTGAAGTTTTCCTATAGAAATCCTAATTCAGCCAGGCTGAATTGAAGTTTTCCTATAGAAAACCTAATTCAGCCAGGCTGAATTGAAGTTTTCCTATAGAAAACCTAATTCAGCCAGGCTGAATTGAAGTTTTCCTATAGAAAACCTAATTCAGCCAGGCTGAATTGAAGTTTTCCTATAGAAAACCTAATTCAGCCAGGCTGAATTGAAGTTTTCCTATAGAAAACCTAATTCAGCCAGGCTGAATTGAAGTTTTCCTATAGAAAACCTAATTCAGCCAGGCCGAATTGAAGTTTTCCTATAGAAAACCTAATTCAGCCAGGCTGAATTGAAGTTTTCCTATAGAAAACCTAATTCAGCCAGGCTGAATTGAAGTTTTCCTATAGAAAACCTAATTCAGCCAGGCTGAATTGAAGTTTTCCTATAGAAAACCTAATTCAGCCAGGCTGAATTGAAGTTTTCCTATAGAAAACCTAATTCAGCCAGGCTGAATTGAAGTTTTCCTATAGAAAACCTAATTCAGCCAGGCTGAATTGAAGTTTTCCTATAGAAAACCTAATTCAGCCACGCTGAATTGAAGTTTTCCTATAAAAAACCTAATTCAGCCAGGCTGAATTGAAGTTTTCCTATAGAAAACCTAATTCAGCCAGGCTGAATTGAAGTTTTCCTATAGAAAACCTAATTCAGTTAAGCTGAATTAAAGTTCTCCTATAGTAAATCCTTATTCAGCCAGGCTGAATTGAAGTTTTCCTATAGAAACCCTAATTCAGCCAGGCTGAATTGAAGTTTTCCTATAAAAAACTTAATTCAGCCAGGCTGAATTGAAGTTTTCCCATAGAAAACCTTATTCAGTCCGGCTGAATTGAAGTTTTTCTATAGAAAACCTTATTCAGCCAGGCTGAATTGAAGTTTTCCTATAGATAACCTAATTCAGCTAAGCTGAATTTAAGTTTTCCTATAGAAAACCTAATTCAGCTAAGCCGAATTAAAGTTTTCCTATAGAAAAACCTTATTCAGCAAAGCTGAATTAAAGTTTTCCTATAGAAAACCTAATTCAGCTAAGCTGAATTAAAGTTTTCCTATAGAAAACCTAATTCAGCTAAGCTGAATTAAAGTTTTCCTATAGAAAACCTAATTCAGCTAAGCTGAATTAAAGTTTTCCTATAGAAAACCTAATTCAGCTAAGCTGAATTAAAGTTTTCCTATAGAAAACCTAATTCAGCTAAGCTGAATTAAAGGAAAACTTTAATTCAGCCTGATTCAATTAACACTTTTTTTCAGCCTAACTTGATAAGAGTTTTCCTTATTTCATCCTATTGGAATAAGTTTCGCTATTAGTTCTCAATCCTTAATTTTCAGTTAATATGACTGTCCAGCATACGTGTGACTTTGAGTGATTAGATAGAGATATCCTTTTGATTGTTTAGTCTTGAGGACAAATAATAAATTTATCGTTTGTCAGCAGTTAAACGATTTCTTACGTTTTACTATCTCTCAAACGTATGATGAATGAATAATTCATTACACACGCACAGGGTCACTACACTAATTTCCCAGCGCAGCACGAATGTCATCCTTATGGTATTCCCAAGCACATCATCAGCATCAGTCACTTCCTGGTTGACTCTTGGGTTTCATCAATACTTCAGTCACAGTCTCAATGAAGCCTTTATGGGTCTTTTGCCACAGCCGTTCTCATGGCTTTGGGTCATGAGACCAGGGAAAGAGAGAGAGAAAAACACACAAACTGCCACGTTTCTAGTTGGAGGTTCCCCAAGAGTTTGAATGCGTTTGAACTTCACACACACTCACTCGCAAACACACACTATGGTGCGCGTTCACATACTCGTATCCTGAAGTGGAATATGAGAATACCCCAAGTGTCAAAAACTGCCAAACGTTGCATTGTTTGCGATGGGTATACAATAATAAATCGTAAAGTTTATTTGAAGTGTTTATTGAATCCGTGACATCAACAGCTTTGGCATTCATTCCCATTGAACATACCAACCAAATGCCCCAAGCATTGGATCACCATGAGTCGCGGCATAGTTGATTTCAGTTTTTGCCAAATATTCTTTATTCTGCATCCTTTAGTGTTAATAAATTGTGAATTCATATGGCTGTCATACGTTTGGCATCAGCTTTAAGTTTTTGAAAAATGGCAATGTGTGAAAACAATTTTAAGATTCAGGTAAATTTAAAGAATTTTAAAAATAATCGATAAAGATTTCTATGGATTTTTCTAAGTTGTAACCAAATTTTAAAAATTTGTAACCAAATATTCTATGAGAATCAAATTTTAAAGAATTTTTCTATGCTTGTTTAGTCATCATATGGTTTTTTATGCAACACCATTTGATGGTGTTGGTATGTCGTCCATCGAAATATAGACCTGTGTTCCAACAAAGCATATATATTCTTGATTCTCTTAACATTATAATTCGATTTAGCCATGTCCGTTCGTCTGTCCGTTTGGCTGCCGAAAGCTCGATAACTTTCGCTCCTCAAAAAAAAAAATTTTCCGTACCTCGGAATAGGTACTACCTATTACGAAAAAAATGTCAAGCCTTTTTGAAGTAGCCAAAAAAACTCCAAAGACCCAACAGCTGCGGTGGTGGCGTCAGACCGTAGCTCGTTGCCTCTCCTCGTATAGCTGTAGGTGTCTTGGCACCTGTAGTCGAGAGTAATGTTTCAAGCGCACGACTAGTCGTCAGACTTATAAATACGGAAGAGACGGATAAACCAAAGGGATGCACAGTTCGTCCCCAGCCTTTAAGTAAAAGTGGAGTTTCCGATTCGGATTCTGACAGCGGCGGTGTCATTGAAACAGTCATCGCAGCCGAATCAAGAGATGAGGACAGCGGGATGATGGCAGAAGTGAGCAATGGCTTTGCTAATCTCACAAGCAGACTGAGAAAGTGATCCGGGGCACGACGAAGGAGACAGAGGAGTATGTATCGGCAGCACAATCGGGCAAAAGTGCAGGATGCTGGAAGGGATAGAACAGTCATTCTAAGTACTTCCACGGAAGCTGGAAAAATAATCAGATCTCCCGAGGAGCATAACACTGCTAAAATGCTGAAGAGAAAAAGAGCTTCCCGCTTTTAAGTACTCTGGGAAAACCAAGCCAGCCATCCCGTAATGGAGACTCCAGACAGTGTCCTGCGGAGGTAGACAAATTCGGAACAGGAACGAAGGAAGCGCCCGCGGCCCTTGAGTCTTCATGGAGGACTGTGACTTTCAAACGGTGGCCACAGCCATCACGGAAGGGGAAGATGGTCGCTGAGAATGATAAGGAGCCGCGCTCTAACGACAGAGTGGCAAGGAAGCACAGCAGAGATAAACTGACTTTTGCAGTCATCAATATCGGCAGTGCATCCGATAGGATTCCACCAGTTCATCGGTCCCAAGTGGAGGATCTGGTTAACGAGCGGATTTTCGAACACGTGTGGAACTCTGTAGATGGCCCACCCATACAAATGATAAGCTGTGAGTATAGATGGGATCCGTTTTGTGTCGGCGGAATGTATTGATAAGGTCCAACATCCAGTCAGAGGTATTTACGCTCCCAGGGAGGGCGCTCGACCTTCTGAGAAAGGTGGATATCCCCCAGCTCACAAAGGCGACGGTCTTCATCAAGGGACGAGGCAGTAAATTTGCGACGGAACGCATGTTGGGATTCTTGGGCAAGCAAAACCAAGGTTTGGTCGCAGAGAACTCTCCTTGTGGTTGGCATTGGTCAAGACTCTGTGAAGAGTTTGGCTAAGACTAAAAGCATGGCATACTATGGGAGCAAAACTGTCTTTTTCAAGATTGGGAAGACTAGGATAGGCAGAAATTCTCATATTGAGACATCAGGCCTTGAATGGCAAGTGACTCAATACCGCCCAACAAACAGGGGGCTGACAACGAGGCAATCACGGCCTCTCTTAATATTGGAAAAACTAGGATGAGCAAAGATCCTAATACTGAAATATCAGGCAGTGCAGTGGCGAGAGATCTAACACAGTCTAACAAACGCATCACCGACTTCAAGTTTCGGAATTCTGGGATAGGTAAAGATCCTAATATTGAAACATTAGGCAGCGCAGCGACAGGAGTCTCAATGCAGCCTAACGAACAGGGGGCCGATGATGTTACCATTACCTACTCTCAAGAAGCCCATTTACTTAAGATTTGGAAGACTAAGATAGGCAAAGATCCTAATATTGAAACATAAGGCAGTACAGGGTAAGAAAACTCAATACAGGTTAACGAACAGTGACCCGACGATGGAACCATTTCCGATTTCATAAAAGGTCGAAAGACTAGGATAGGCAAAGAACCTAATACGATGCCATCAGGTAGTGCAGTGACAAGCAAGTCAATGCAGTCTAAAGAACAGGGAGCAGACGATGAGACCATAACCTGTTTCCAATATGCCCATTTACTGGAGGACCAATGATTGAGGTAATCCAGATAAACCTCCACCGGAATGAGACTGCCACTTACGCGCTCTGATGGAGAAAATCAGCAAGGGCAAGATTCGTATTGCCTTAATTCAGGAGACATGGACGACTAGGAACAAAGTTTCTGGACTGATCCATATCAACTACCGATTATTCTATGCTAACTGGTACTCGGACGAGGATCTGCGTTATTTGTCATAACAATTTTAATTATATCTATTCTCCAGAGTTGTTAATGTCGGATGCATTAGTGGTGAGACAGGTGGAGCACACCTGGCACCTGACCGCCGTCCACTTGGAAGCTGGTACGGCTGGCGAGGAAAGTAAAACAGATAGGAAACGAGCTACTAATAGGGTTCGATGTGAACTCTGACCACATTTCGTGGGGTAGTACCAACACTAATAAGCAGGGCCAAGCCCTGGCAGAGGTCTTGAATGCTAAAGACCAAATAACACTTAATATTGGTAACACCGCTACCTTTGTTGATAGGATTAGGGAGGAGGTATTAAATGTGACGATATGTTGGCAAATCTAATCACTGAGGTTCAGGATCTCCGTGGAACACTCTGACCATCGCTACATTAGGTTTAGAATAGCATGGCCAGCACCGAATCCGATAAGCTTCCAGAATAAGTTGAAAACCAACTGGACAAAATTGGGAAGGCTACTCAGAAGAAGACTTGGGCAAGATTATTTAGATTGTCCAACCATAGAAGACATTGACGAAAATGTTCGGAGATGGTTGTCCTCCTTGAGAAAGGAAATCAGCCCAAGAAAAACCCTGCATGACCGAGGAGATTCGCAATATTATTAATAGGATTAGGGAGAAGGTATTGAATGTGACGATATGTTCGGAAAATCTAATCGATGAGGTTCAGGATTGGAGGCTCTCCATGGAACACTCCTTCTCTGACCATAGCTACATTAGGTTTAGAATAGCACCGCCAGCGCCGAGCCCGATAAGTTTCCGTAATAAGTTGAAAACCAACTGGACAAAATTTGGAAGGCTACTCAGAAGAAGACTTGGGCATGATTATTTAGATTGCCAAGCATAGAAGACATTGACGTAAATGTTCGAAGATGGTTGTCCTCCTCTGGAAAGGAAATCAGCCCAAGAAAAACCCTGGATGACACATCAAGTTTTGGGATGTGTTTTGCACACGGCTCAAGGAATACAAAAAGATTAAAAGAGCGGCAAAACACGCCTCCTGGAAGCTTTTTTGCAAACAGGTCGATAACGTTAATGACACCGCCAAGATAGAAAAGTTTCTCTCAAAAACCCATGTCCAAACTGAAACTTTAGTAGACAACATGGGAGTGAGAGCTTGTCTCTGCTCTCACTCCCATGTCGTCTACTAAAGTTTCAGTTTGGAGGAGGACATGTTGAGGCTTCTGATGAAAACCCATTTGCCACAGGATACGAGGGACTCACGGAGACACCGGAATCTTGGAATAATGACGTTGATCGAAGGTTTATAATTACGGAATTTATGGTGAAGGAATCCTCGAGGAGCTTCAAACCATTCAAGTCACCCGGACCTGTTGGAACATTTCCGGCGTTACTACAGAAAGACGCCGACTATCTGGCGCCTCATGTGGCAACTGTTTTCATAGCGTACCTAGGACTTGCATATACTCCGAAAGCCTAGCAGGAGGCAAGAGTGAAATAATTATTTCGGGAGGGCAACGTCCCTGGATGCCATATAAACCGATCTCGGATCTAATTTTTTTGAGCCTCTAGAGGGCGCAATTCTTATCCGATTTGTCTGAGGTGCTTTATTTTGATTTCAAAGAGCTGTGCTAAATATGGCCTCAATCGATACATAACCTGTTATAGATGCCATATAAACCGATCTTAAGATTTGACTCCTTGAGCCTCTAGAAGGCCCAATTACTAACTAATTTGGCTAAAATTTGCATATTAAATATTGTTGTGGCTTCCAGCAGCCCTCTAAGTATGTCTCTAATAGGTTTACAACCTGATATGTCTCCCAAATAAGCCTATCGCACGATTTGACTTCTTTGGCCTCTGACTGAATTTTGAAACTTAACACTTTTTATGATTTCTTAATGCGATCTGTGCCGAAGAGTTTATAAGATTCGACCCAGCAGAACATAACGCTGTTTTTCTTGGGTTATTGTTTCTTTGTATTTTTAATCAATCATTGACGCATTTTTTTTTTTCAATCTAAAAATTAAGCACTTTTATCACAAACTATCCTTCTTTCTATTTCTAGATGAGACCATGTCGTATTTGGTTTCCAGAAACAATTTACCCTCAACCTGAAAGGTAAGTAACATATTTTTTCTAAATCCAACGTTAAACGCTTGTTCAATAACTGTCGGAAATGTTAAAATATTTGTTCAAGGATTCGTGAAATTCTATCAACAGTCAGGCGACGCAGTAGCTACACATACTTGTATACTTTGCCAAACATATCTCCATGCACACTATGAGTGTCTATAAACGGCAACGAATGCTCAAAGGTTCGTGAATCTCGTGGTGGGGTATGATGTGACAATATTTGAGGATTTGTTTGGTATTACAAGTGCTAAGGACGCACTATAAGGGATTTGTATTGTTTGCTTATATCGCTCACTTTTTTTTGTGCCAAATGCGATATGTGTGTGTGTGTGTGTGAGTATGTGTGCCTTTTTCTATTTCAAGGGTGCATAAATGTATTTTTTTTTCTCCTTTTTGTTTGTTATCGATTCCAGTTAAGAGCTATATTTGTTTGTTGTTCATGTTGACAGTTTGAACGAAAACCAAGGTTATTTCAAGTTATTATGATTTTTAATATTGCATGTTGCTTCGCTGTTCATCCGCTGACTGAATGTCAAAGTAAACAGAAGTTTAATGATGTGGTTTTCAAGGTGTGATTAAATGAAATCGTCCAAGAATATAACAGGGCTGCCGCTTGCAGGCCACTAATTCTAAATATTACGCCAAAGTCGCAATAAACCCTTTTTTGACGATATTCGGAGGAATCAGAGGAAGTTTTGAACACTTCTTGGAATGATGCGAAAGAACACAATGTATAGCTTTAATTAAAATTTAACTGAAGTGGATGATAATTAGGAGTAAAGGGCGAATTTTAAAGCCAAATTTGGCTCAAGTGTGTGAGGATCATTCGCAACCCCTACATCCAACAGGAAGGCGAAATGTTATAAGTGTAAATCGGGCGATACATATATAGGGGAGCCATACCTAAATCTGAATCAATTTTGATGGTATTTAGCAGAGGAAAAAAACCATCCAAACCAAATTTTGATCAAATCGGTTGAGAATTATAGTAATTGCAAATTTTGCCCATGAACATTCCGCTAAGGAACAGGGGCAAACTTCACACACATCAATGAGTGCATTCCGATTCAAGTTTTAAGCTCAATGACAAGGGGCCTCCTTTTTATAGCCGAGTCCGAACGACGTGCCGCAGTGCGACACTTCTTTGGAGAGAAGTTTTAAATGGCATAGTACCTCACAAATGTTGCCAACATTAGGAGGGGAAAACCACCGCTGAAAATTTTTCTGATGGTCTCGCCAGGACTCGAACCCAGGGGTTCGGCGTCATAGGCGGACATGCTAACCTCTGCGCTACGGTGGACTCCAGAATTATAGTAATTAAGCCCTTATAAGTTCAAATCGGCCAATACATACCATAGCTATTTCTAAATCCTAACCGAGTTAAACCAAAACTGCCATAGCACAGTTGGCCACCGAAAATGGTCTAGGCGTGCAAGGCAGAATTAGTCCTTTCCAGCAGGAGACACATGCTACCTTCAATGGCACCAGTCTCCTTGGGAGGAGAGAATGTTCCATTTATTGAAAGAGCAAAATATCTGGGTGTTTTTCGGGGCAGGAAATTGAACTTCAAATCAAGCATTTTAGAAAGGGCAAGAAAGGCAAATGTCGCCCTATACACCTGTAAGACAGCCATTGGCAAAAGTTAGGGGTTTAAACGTCTTGCCATGTAATGGGTATATACTGCAGTTGTCAGATCTATAATGTGGTGTTGTGGTCTGGTGGACGGCGCTTCAAAAGTCCACCTACTGCTTAATACTTTACCGGATCCAAAGGATGGCTTGTTTGTGCATCTCAGTCGCACTGAGGACGACACCATCTGATGCTCTGAATTTAATGCTACATCTTATGTCTCTGGACATTGAAGCGAAACAAATTGCTGCGACCACTGCTGCGAGGCTAAGGGAGCTTTCTCCTTGGTCATGTGGGGGCTACGAACACTGTGTTATCCTTGATACAATGACCGATGCTCCAGGCAGTTGGGAATATCCACTGCCTGAGCCGCTTTTTTAAAAAAGGACTGTACCAATTTTACTGAAAGAACCGATTTCAACTACGATATTCCTGGTAATAGAAGTTACATAGACTTCCATACGGATGTTTCGAAACTAGACGACCAGGTTGGCTTTGAGGTGTACTCTGAAAGACTAAAACTGCTCATATCGAGAAGGTTACCGGACCACTGCTGTGTGTATCAAGCGGAGATTCTTGCAATTAAGGAAGTGGTAGAATGGCTAAGATATAATGTCATTACGACGATAGGCATAAATATCTTCTCAGACAGCCAGCCATTAAATTCCTGAGGAACGTATTTCTGAATACAAAAACCGCCCTCGACTATGGAAGATCTCTCAACGAGATGGCTGAACATCTCAAAATTCACCTGTTCTGGATGCCGGACCACAGAGATATCCTAGGAACTAACTCCCAAATTCCGAGTGAATTGGATTCTGTGGGAATGCTTCTGGCGACATGTAAGCTACCTTTTCAGGATCAGGCTAGAAGAGCATCGAATAACAGATGCTCAAAAACTGGGGGTTGCGAACACTTCAAAATTATGTTGCTCGATCTAAACCGCTTTGCTGTCGCTGATGTTTGCTGTCGCAGATGTCTCAGTCATTGTGACCGTCATGAGAGATCACTGTCTGATCGAAAAATATGCTAACAGACTGAAGGTTGCCAGTATCGATATTTGTCGAAGCTGTGAGGACGTCGAGGATGAAGAAATTAACATCTGTTGTATGTGTGTCCCGCACTGGCAATCAGAAGGTGTTTCACTTTAGGTTGCCTATTTCTAAGAAGTTGTCTGATTTGCGGGATGTCAACATTTTTTAAGCGATCTGGAACTAGGAACTAGAAGGCATATTCCTTCTCCTGTTCCTGTAGTATCACAATGGACGAAAATGTCTAGCTGAGTCTGATGCATGGCAGCCACTTAATTCTAGCCTAATGGGATTTTTTAAAGAAATTTAGTCGATTTTAATTTTTTATAGAAACACTCGTCGTTATTTGAGTTTTTCGTTACAATAATGGCACATACAAAAATGCAGTCATCAAAAGTCACTAAACCCTTTTTTTTATTCAAATACATTAAAAATTTATTATGATTAAAAATGTCTTCCAAAATAGATTTTTTAGGCTTTCCAGATTTTAAGACATTTTTGCAATCTTAGATTTTAAAATAAATAATTAAAATTTTCTTAAATCCCGCTGCTTAAATTTTCACCATCGATTGACCAATTTCGTTAAAAAAAAGCAACCTACGAGCATAATTAGCAGCTGTTACCGATTTGTGCTATCCAGACAGCGAAGGCTATTAAATGCCAGCAAAGTTAAGGAAGTTGTTGTCTGTTTTGTCGTCATCGTCTTTGTTCTACGTACGTTAAATTCATATTGACAATGGTCCATAGTACCTCCACCACTAACAAAACCGGCAACAAGCAACCCAAATAACAGGAAGGTGCTTCTTGAAACATGCACGCAATGACCTACAACAACAATCATGCGACCGAAAAACACAACCAATGCAACATGGCCGCAACCACGAACCATGAACCACCATCGCCACCAACTACAATATATCGTATCCTTCACATTGTGCCAAAAGAGGTATGCATAAAAATTTAAATGTCTAGGTGTGTGTGTGGACTCACGAAAGGTAACATTTGGTGTGTGCAGAGGAAGTTGGTACGTGTAAAACACCAACAATAACAATAACGTACACGAACGCATATTGTGCCGCTCATAGATTGCAGGCAGACATATTAAAACTTAAGTTTCCTCTGTGAGTTTTAAAACATTTCTATTCAACTCTACTCGGTTCTATGTGTTGGGTTGGATGTATGGTTATACAGGTTTTCACCCACACGCGCTCACACCCATATGTCTCAGCAGCATCAGGGCCAGACAAAAACATTGATGTAGCTGTTTTTGCTTTTATAGCTGTAAAGGTGTTTGTGTCCAACCTCTTCGACACGTTCACACCTTTTTTTAAAGCATTTCACAGTGGAAAAAATTGTTTGTTGTTTTACCGTTCTATACAGTTCCCTAAAATTTAATTATACCTACCACCATAGGATGGGGGTATACTAATCTATTTGTAACACATCGGAATCTTGATCTAAAACCCCATAAAGTATATATTATTGATCGTGTTGATATTCTAGTCGATCTAGGATGGTCCGTACGTCTGTCGATCGGTCGAACACGTAAAGCTAGCCGCTTGAAATTTTGCAAACATACTTCTCTTTGATGTAGGTCATTGGGGATTGCAAATGGGCCATATAGGTTTAGATTTGAATATAGCTGCCAATTTCCACATCTCCTGAAAGCCGCAATTGTTATCCGATTAGGCTAATATTTTGCGTGTAGTGTTCTGTTACGACTTTCAACAGCCATGCCAATTAGGTCAAAATCGGGCAATAATAATGATGGAGTTGCCATATAAACCGATCTCTGGATAAGACTTCTTGAGCTCTTGGAAGCCGCAATTGTTATCCGATTTGGATGAAACTTTGCTTGTAGTTTTCTGTAATGACTTCAAACAGCCATGCCAAGTACGATTCAAATAAGTCTATATCCTGATATAGCTCCTATACAAATCCATCTCTCGATTAATCTTCTATGGCTATAAAATCTTTGATTTTTGGCTGAATTGGCAGAAAATTTTGTTTGCAATGTACACACGGTGATGGGTTCTCAAGATTTGGCCCACCCAAACTCGTCGGTAGGATTTGCGCCAAAAAGGTATGTAAGTACAGTTCCCTGATATATTCCTGTGGTCCGGTTTTTGAATCCAGAAACTCGTTCTCCAGGGATATGATAGCTGCCTGGCTGTCTTAGAAGATATTGTATTAATGTCAATCGTCGTTAGTACATTATATCTTAGCCATTCCATCACTTCTTTAATTGCAAGGATCTCCGCTTGATACACTTTCGGTAAATGTATACCTAAGGTTGCTGAGAATCTTTCCCCTTACCGCAATAGCCATCCCATCAGCATACGCGACCACTTTTACACCTTTTTCTTTCAGAGACAATAATATATTGTTAATGGCTATATTTCAAAGAGACAATACCTCTCCTTGAGGTGTCCCTCTGCAAACTCATCTTTCTAGATCTTCAGAGCTGAAGTCTGATATACGCACAGAATCTATATAGTCGACTAGGTCGCAGAGAGCTGCTTCGTGGACTTGCTCATACTATATGCATGCTATTGCCGACACAGGCTATCTCAAGAGATCTTTACCCTAAGATAAGTTTCAACCAACTTCAGCATAAAGGATGGCAGACCAATAGGAAGAAAATATTTCGCTTTCGTGTAGTTTCCCTGCTTTCATAATGAAAATTATTTTTGTGCCTCTCTATCCAGCAGGTATATACGACATGCCGATCAAGCAGAGTACATCTCCCTAAGCCAAGAAGCCAGTCTATCGCACGCAGCATGTAATACAACCGGTGATACATCATCAGGATCTTGCGGTTTAAATGAGTCGAAGAATATCCTCAACAACCTCCGACGAATGCGACAATCAGTGACAATCTCTTCTATGGTCATATTTTCCGTTGAAAAGTTGTCAGGAAATGTCTGTCAACTACTAGTTCTAGTATATTCTCACGCGGCATCGTCCCCACACACTCTGAATACATCCCACATATATTCGAGGATAGGATCTTCCTAAGCCTAAATACCTCAGATTTGTGTTCCAGGAAGCTGCTGAATTCCACGCAGGAGGTGCTCTGAGCCTTTTTCAGCTGAGCTTCTTAGCTCAGTCTTTTAGATGTCCCAATCTTTTAGATGTCCCAATGAAAAGTCTTCTGCAACCCTTCCATAGACCAGCCAGATTTTGTGTCTACCATAACGGTCGTGGTATTGCCCTTGATTTGACTCTAGGACATGATGATACAAGCAATCATTCAGGGCCTTCTTGATCCGTTTGGCCATTACGGCGATATCGTCCGCAGTTTCCACTTCCTTTTCAGGTTTAGATAGGGTAGTCATGCAGAATGTGTGCCGAGATTTTCTTCAACCAGACCTTCTTTTGTTTCACCGCGGAACGACTTTTGAAGTATTTTCTGCAAGGCTGAAACTAATGTAACGATAATCAGAGATGATTTGGTCATCCAACACTTCCCAGTCAAATATTCCTCCGTCGATATTCTCTGATTTAAAGGTTACATCTAGTACCTCCTGCCTGTTCCTGGTAATGAAGTTCGGTTTATTCCCCTTATTACAAATCTTGAGATTTGCAACTTACAATGTAATTGATAAGCAGCTCACCCCTTTCGTTGATATCCGCATTTTCCTATATCCAGTGGTGTGCACTAGCATGACTTCCCATAATTAGGCGCTTTTTTCCTGTTGAACTTGCTTCAACCAGCAACTTAAGGGTGAAAGTGGCATCCCTTAAACGTGTGCCATATATATAGGAATGCCAGTAACGAGACGTCATATTTAATTAGATAAAACAAGATTCAATAAGATAAAATTTGATCTCAAATTCGTCCTGTATTTTCAACTTTTTTTCCAGGATTATAAATTTGAAGGCTAGTTACTTCCGAATCTTCAGTGCTTTGTCACGAAAGAAGAAAAATTTCTTGACTACTCTTTGCAAGAATATAATTTCTGTGTCTCCCATTTCCCGTATCCTGCAGCAGTTTAATCCAGGAATTCTTAGTCCGCGATCCATTCCTTCACACACCCCAGGATCCTGAATAAGAAAAGCGCCAAGTCCTCCTGCCATCAGAAGGAACTTTAGAGCCGCCGAAGCGGCCATACAATGGTGGAGTTTTATCTGCAGAAACCGGACCATAATCAGGATTTAGAATTTCTACCATTGTTGCGTTAGCCCCGTCTTCTGAGTCCGCCAGGAGTTCATCCTCACAAGATTCGTTCAATCTTGTCATAATGAGTTTCCTTGCGCATCCAGGGGCAGTTTTGAAAGCAGTGGAACCACTCTTCCTCAGGACAGTGGACACTTGCGGTATGGACGATTCTTTCTCATATGCTTCAGTAGCTGCTGCTGCCGTAGTACCTTTTGAGTTCCGTTCTTCCCCACTGGCGCACACCTTGAGCCGATGATCCACCCACTTAGAGCTCTTTCCTGAGACATGTATTCAGAAACAACTGCTGAGTCGTCTCTTGACTCCCCCACCCAACCACTCTATACACCTTCGGCCTCAACTTGTTCAATCTCCTGAGGACTGTAATACAGCCAGTGTTTAGTACAAGTACTGCATGTTTCCTATTGTCATCAGCCCCATCCAATCAACCAATCGGTAGTTGAAAGATTGTGATTGCAGTCCCAAGTATGGATTCTGGATCCAAGGCAATCCTTGGTATCGAAGGGTGTGTCATTGTTTGAGATGGAATATCTTCCTTCTGAACTAAGTCTAGTTCTGCGACTCAGCAATCTAGTAAAGAGCGCATCGATACAAGTCAATTGAGCGTTGATCCCCGAAAGCAGTTAGTTTGCATTAGCCCCGATACCAGCCTGCACGCCACAAATTGGAGAAGTCCCATGCAATTTCGCAAGCACATCAGAGCACCCACTCCAATTGTTGTTAGGTATGCAGCCCTATTCTTATCCCTTGTCGATAACTACCATCACCAGCTGTCCTTAGCGACATTGGCAAAGGTTCTTCAGGGATGGGTTGCCCTCCAGGTGTCCACAGCTTCTTGGCTGATTGCTGTGCCGTTTCCGAACCTAGATGTGTAGCCTTAAGGGTAGCCTGCGTAGCGAATCTCGGAGCCCAATTAAGATAGCCTCTCTCCTTGTCGGTGACAGTTTCAGGATCATTTGCATCAAATCTTGCAATTAACATGAGAGTGATGCTCCTTTTATTATTCCAAGCTCTTAAAGAGTGTTTGTCGCCAGTCGTTTGACCGCGAGTGGAGCCGCTCTACCAAACGAGTTCTTAGTAGCATACAACATGCTACGTCCTGATACCACCACCGCAGCTGTTGGGTCTTTGGAATCCGTTTTAAGCTTACTTCCTAGATCTCTCTATTTTAGATCTGCCACTTCACATCAAAGACCCAGTAGCTAAAACCATCGTAGCTATCCTTGAACGACTTACATTTTTTTTCTATAAAAAACTACCTATTACGAGTTGTAAAATATTCTTGCGGAGATTCTTTTTTGTCCATTTGCAGCTTAAGATCGAAGATGCGCTTTATTGTACTACTAGCTGAACCAGGCCCGCTGCGCCTTCTTTTACTTCATATGGAGCAACATTTTCCTTTGAATATTTATTTTAGACAATTAATGAACTTTTAGCGAAATACCATGCTACGAAAATAGTATACATGGTCCTAATTTTGGATATCAAATTCGTATTCTACATCCAAATACCCCCAGAAAATTAGGGAGTGTTTTGCGGAGTGGGGTGATCCTCCAAACACTTAGCCCTGAAAATATATCAGCATCGTGCCCCACTCTCAAATACCATTTATTTGAACCCCATATTGCCATTGGCCTCGAATTGGATTCCTTATTGCAAAAGTCAGTAAATGTGTCCGGTTTGGGGTTTGAAGACCAAAAATTGTCTTGGTGAGCAAATATGTCCTATTTGGGGGTTGCTATGGTGGTGGGACGTCTCCTAGACAATTGGTCCCGAATGTTGATATCAGATTCATGGTATACTCCCAAGTACCTTTAATTTGAGCAATGGTCAGCCAATACTCTCTATTTGGGTGGTGTTATGGGGGTGGGGTGGTCCCAGAGACACTTTTCCCGAATATTGATATCAGATTTGTGCATTGATTCCAAAGGTTTTTCAGATTCGTGTTCTTCTCCAAGAACCTCTTTCTTTAAGCCTCATATTGCAATGGTTAGCCAATACTTCCTATTTAGGTGTTGTCGGTAAATATGTCCGATTTAGGGGTGTTTTGGGAGTTGGGGTGGTCTCCCAAACACTTTGTCTGACAATTGGATATCAGATACGCTTTCTAATCTAAAATACTATTCATTTGAGTCCATGTCGTGATTGGTGTATATATATATTGGGTAGGTTTTGGAGGTGGGGCCCCCTCCTTAGTTACCCCATCTGAAATTTTGATACCAAATTTTTGTTTGTAGGTTGCTATAAAAGAGCACACAAAATATGGCTTAAATCGCACCACCCATCTCCAAGATCTGACGTTTCTGAAAATTAGGGTAAGGGGGAGGGTCCGCCTCCCTTCAGATATCAAAAAATGTAGTACCCTACTTTCACAACGGGATTATTATGAACCATCTGTGAAAATTTCAAGAAAATCGGTTCATTCGTTACTGAGTCTATAAGGAACACACAAACAAACAAACACAAGTTGATTTTTATATATAAGAAGATATCTTGATATAATCCCCAGGTCTTAGGCCCATAAAAGCCACATTTATTATCCGATTTCGCAGAAATTTGGGACCGCGTTCAATATGGCTTAGTTCAGTCCACAATTGGATATAGCTGCCATATATATCAATTTTTCGATTTCAGGTTTTGGGTCCATAATAGGCGCATTTATTATTCGATTTTGCTGAAATTTGGTACAGTCAGTTGTGTTAGGCCCTTCGACATCCTGATGTGACCATCAGAAAAATTTTCAGCGGAAAAATTTTCTTACTGTTTCTGGCTATATTTGTGAGATATACTGCCTTGTTAAAATTGCTCAACTAAGTGGTCCTTGTTGTTGTTGTAGTAGCATTCTACACTGAGGCGGCAGCCCTTGCCGATGAAGGATTCCCTCGTGTCAATCCGGTACGTACAACCGGCTGCCATGGGATTGTTAACTAAGTGGTGTCGCTATGAGGCACGCCATTAGAACTGGGCATAACAAAGGAGGCCCCTTATCATTGAGTTTAACTTTGATCAGACTGCACTCATTGGTATGAGTGTCGCCTGTTCCTTAATAGAATGTTCCAGGGCAATTTAGATTAGCACCATTCATCTCCGAGATTTGGCGTTTTTAAAATCGAGGTAATGGGGAGTGTTTTTTTGGGGTAGGCATGGCCCCTCCGATATTTCGCCCTAAATATGAATATCAAAATCGTACTCACCTCCCAAATTCCTTTTATTTGAGTCCCATGATGGTATGATCGGTAAATATGTTCGGTTTAAGGGGTATTTTGGACCAGGAGCATCCAACTGGACACTTTGATCTGAAAATAGATAGCAAATTTGTTCTTTATTCCCAAATACCTTTCATTTGAGCTCCATATTGCTAAGATCGGAAAATAAGCTCAATTTAGTGGCATATCCCCAAAACACTTACCCCAAAAATTGGATATCAGATTCGTTTTCTACTCTTACATACATTTTGTTTGGGTTTTATATTGGCATTATGGGTCAATTAACATATTTAAGGTGTTTTTTAGAGTTAAGGTGTTTTTTAGAGTTAAAGTGTTGGACACCAATTTTTCGACGAAATCAATTTCATTAGTTGAAACTTGATGTTCACTAAATATTTCGTCGACATTTGATTTTCATAGAAAATTTCGTTGAAATATGCTTTGTATAGAAAATGTTGTTTACCTTTATCTGAATCCCATATGATCTAAATTAGTCTACGAATTCGCCCGGAGGCTTTAATGTAATTTAAGTTTGGATGTTAGATTGTACTTCAATCTAAAAGACTTAATTTTAAACTGATATTCCCATGATGTCCGATTTAGGGATGTTTTCGGGGGTGAGATTGTCCCCCAGACACAGACACAGGCCCTGAAAAACAATCAGCATCGTGCTCTTCTCTTAAATGCCATTTATTTAAACCCCATATAGACATTGGTTTAAGGGGAGTTTATAGGAATAGGCGTCCCCCAAACACATGACCTCAAAATTGGCTATCAAATTCGTTTTCTAATATGGTCCCACATTTAGATATCAGATTCGTATTCTATTGGGTTGCCCAAAAAGTAATTGCGGATTTTTCATATAGTCGGCGTTGACAAATTTTTTCACAGCTTGTGACTCTGTAATTGCATTCTTTCTTCTGTCAGGGCAACCCAATACTACCAAATTCCTTTATTTGAGGCCCATATTACGAAGGTCACTACCTCCCAATACCTTTCATTTAGGCCCCAAATTGATAGGCCTGTAAATATACCTAATTTAGAGGTGTTTTTGGGGAGTGGGGTGGTCCCCCAAACACTTGAACCTAAAAGTATATATTAGCATCGTGGTTTGTTCTCATTTATCTATATATCATTTTTTCTAATCTCAATTACCATTCATTTAAACTCCTTATTTCAAAAGCCAGCAAATATGTTCGCTTTAGGCCCTAAAAGCTATGAATATCGAGCTCCACTGTCTTGAAGACCCAAATTGTCTCGGCGGGCAAATACGTCCTATTTGGGTTTGTTATGGTGGTGGTACATCCCCTAGACAGTTGGTCCTATATGTTGATATCAGATTCGTGGTCTAGTCTCAAATACCTTTCATTTGAGTCCCATATTTCTACACTCCGCAAACATGACAGGCTTGGGTGGTCTTTTGGAAAATGAGGCGGCTATTCAGTGACTTGGCATTGAAAATATATATTAGATTCGTGTTCTACTCTAAAATAGCTCTTATTTGAGCCCCATATTGTAATGGTCAGCAAATACGCCCTATTTAAAGGGTGTAATGGGGGCGAGGTGGCCTCATAGACACTTTTTCCCTAATATTGATATCAGATTCGTGCTTTACTCTCAAAGACCTTTAATTTGAGCCCCATATTGCTATGGTCGAAAATTTGTCCCCTTTGGGGGAGATTTTTGGGGATACATGTCCATATGGGACACATATTGGGGTGATCCCCCAGACACTTGGTCCGACTATTGGATATCAGATACGTTTCCTTTTATTTGAGTCCCATATTGTCGTGATTGGTTTATATATATATATATATTTGGTAGGTTTTGGGGGTGGGGTGGCCCCCCTAGGTACCCCTTCCGAAATTTGGATACCAAATTTTTGTTTTTAGGTTGCTATAAGAGAGCACACAAAATTTCTCTTAAATCGCACCACACATCTCCGAGATCTGGCGTTTCTGAAAATAAGGGTAAGAGGTAGGGTCCGCCCCCCCTTCAGATATCTAAAAATTTAGTACCCTATTCTCACCACGGGATCATTATGCACCATCTGTGAAAATTTCGAGAAAATTGGTTCAGCCGTTTTTGAGTCTATACGTAACGGACAAAAAGGACAGACGAACACAAATTGATTTTTAGATTTCTTTCAAATTTGTTTTTCATAGAAAATATCATCAAAATTTAATTTTCAGAAAATATCATCAAAATTTAATTTTCAGAAAATTTTGTCAAAATTTAATTTTTATAGGAAATTTTAACAGAAAAGTTTCGTCAAATATTTTTCATGTTTTCATAGAAAATTTCCTCGAAATTCAGTTTTCATAGAAAATTTCCTCGATATTTTACATTTATGGGAAATTTGCTTAAAATTCTGATTTGCAGAACTTTCTTCGATTTTTTTCCATAAAAACTATTGTTGTTAGTCCATTGTCATGGATTTCATTTCCTTAAAAGTACTCGCACCATTTATGCTCTTTTTCAAAATAAAGGTGTTTTGTGTTTGTGTTGGTAATGGACGATAATTTAACATCATCATCTAGTAGACCGAAGGAAGCACGCCTTGTTAACTGTGGTTAGTCAGGTTTGCTTGCGCGTATGTATGTGTATATACGTGGGCGAGTGTGTGTGCTGGTATGTGTTTCTGTGCATTTCACAAAAGATTCTTAAATCAACATGGCAACATTGAACTACATCTGCTGTTTGTATGCCACTACCACTAAAACAATGTGTATGGTTTTGAGTACGTGTGAGTGAGCATGTGCAGGGGCTTCATATGGGTTGCAGCATTTGCTATGTCGACTTTTACTGATAAAATTCAATTGTTTTATAACTATTTTAGTATGCAATGCAGTAGATACAACTATTGTGTGGTTAACATGCTTTCAAAAAGTTATCTACACAAACAAATGTGCTACCTAAAATGCATTCCGATAGGCATTGGGCGAGGCATGTTGTAAACAAGTTAGGATTAGAGGAGGGGAAAACATATTATGACCTCAATTATACACAAATATTGAAATTTTGACGAAGTGTTATGAAGTCTTTAGAAAATCAACATTATGCAGCAATTTCAAAGAAAATTATATTTCGACCAAATTTTTTATAGACTCTTTTTTCAACACATTTTCTGTGTCGAAAAAAATTACGAAAATCAAAAGAGCAATATCTTATATATAAAAATCAATTTGTGTTTGTTTGTAGGTTTGTTTGTTTGTTTGTATGTTTCTGTGTTCCTTATAGACTCAGAAACGGCTGAACCGATTTTCTTGAAATTTTCACAGATGGTGCATAATGATCCCGTGGTAAAAATAGGGTACTACATTTTTTGATATATGAAGGGGGAGCGGACCCTCCCCTTTACCCTAATTTTCAGAAACGCCAGATCTCGGAGATGGGTGGTGCGATTTAAGCGAATTTTTGTGTGCTCTCATATAGTACCCTAAAAATAAAAATTTGGTATCCAAATTTCGGATGAGGTACCTAGGGGAGCCGCCCCACCCTAAAACCTACCAAACATATATTTAGACCAATCACGACAATATGGGACTCAAATGAAAGGTATTTAGGATAAGAAAAGGTATCTGATATCCATTTTTCGAACCAAGTGCTAGGGGGACCACATCTATTTTGGGCCATGTGTTTGGGGGACGCCTCATCGTGTAAATTCCCCTGAACCAATGGCAATATGGGGTTTAAATAAATGGTTTTTGAAAGAAGAGTACGATGCCGATATTTTTTCACGGCCAAGTGCCTGGGGGACCACCTCTCCCCCGAAATCACCCCTAAATCAGATATCATGAGAGCAGCGGGCTGAAATACATTATTTTTAGAATGGAGTACACCTTACATCCAAACTTAAATTCGTAGACCAATAAAGATCATATGGGATTCGGACAAAGGCACTTATATTGTTAAATTGTTAGTCAAGCAATATACTATTTGCGTAGCATGGTATTTCAACAAAAGCTCTTTAATTGCCGAAAATAAATATTCCAAGGAAACTTTTGTTCCATATAAAGTAAAAGAAGGCGCAGCGGAGCGGGCCCGGGACAGCTAGTTTTCTAAGAAAATCAAATCTCCAACAAAATGTTTAAAAATTTAATTTTAAGAAGGATTTTTTAATTTCGTGCTGAGTTTCCATGCTCCATCTCCCATCATACAATTTCATATTGGAGTGCATTATTACGGCAAGATTAAATTCAAAATTCCGCAAAATATCCGTTGTACAATGCTACGCGCCTATCGATCCCGATGACGACGAAACACAACCGCAAGAAATCGGCTATTTATTGGAGGCACAAAATTACCCCATAACCAATAAGGAAAGGCGAAAGTGGAGCGGAGCCGACTATAGAATACCCTACACCTACCCTACAATCATAAATTCGGCCAATATATATGTATATGAGAGCTATATCTAAATATGAAGCGACTTTTAAACAGATCGTTTAAAAATTGTTGTTACTACGGCCATATAAGTGCAAATCCGGCGATAAATATGTATGGGTGCCACATACAAATTTGAACCGATTTTGATCAAAACTGGCTGATATGG
This sequence comes from Stomoxys calcitrans, assembly GCF_963082655.1. NCBI lineage: Eukaryota > Metazoa > Arthropoda > Insecta > Diptera > Muscidae > Stomoxys > Stomoxys calcitrans. The sequence goes on along the minus strand of NC_081555.1, from coordinate 106,941,613 downwards.
CAAGATCGGTAACAAAACAATCCATGACAATTTTTTTCCAGATCGGTTACAAATTGCGTTTATTACAGCCTTATAAGTGTCAATCGGGTGATACATATATATGGAAGCTTTATCCAAATCTGAACCGATTTTCGAGAAATCTCACAGATATGTTAAGATCAGTAGCAAAACAATCCGTTCAAAATTTTGTCCAGATCGGTTGACAATTGTAGCTACTAGGGCCATTTAAATTATATGGGAGCTATATCTAAATCTGAACCGATTTTCACCAAAATCAATAGCGTTCGTCGTTGGACCACAAAAGTGATATGTGCAAAACTTCGTGATGATTGGACAACAAATACGACCTGCATTTTGATTACAAGAATACTCACGTCTGGACTCACAGACGGACAGACGGACGGACGAACATGGCTAAATCGAATCAGAAAGTCATTCTGAGTCGATCGGTATACTTATCAAAAGGTCTAGCTCTTCTTCTTCTTAGCGTTGCAAACAAATGCACAAACTTATAATACGCTGTACCAGAGTGGCGGTTTTGGGTTATAAAAATATCCACAAATAAACTTGGGAATCACCTAAGAGAAACACCCGTAATCAAATTGACCACGTACTTATCAGCAAACTCTTCCTGGTTTCGTTTTTGGAGGCGAAAATTAGACTTGGAGACGACATTGATGCTCTTAGTGGCCACTTAACGTCAACGCCCAGCCGTCGTTAAAAGGACCCAAACAAAAAGTAAAAAGTTTAACCTCTTTCACCATAAAAACCCAGAAACCGCACGCGAATATAAGACAGCATTAATCGAGAAGCTACAAAATACCAGAAGACATGGACCGACATAACAGCAGCATGTACGGAGATGGCCACTTTTATCACAGACATTGCTAGACGATCCCAAAAACTATGGATAAACAACGAAACTATAGAAGAGAAAAGACACCGGAAACGTCTGCGCAACGCTATGCTACGTGCAAAATCTGAAAAGACTGAATATTGCGCCTCCGTCTCGCTGTTCAAACGCCGAGTTTGCAGAGATAAGCGAATATGCTTTATATGCCAGCAAAGCAAGCACAAAATGCAGGTTGTATTGGAAACATGCGTTGTGTTTAAAATTCAATAAAGCAAATGAGCGGCAACAATATACGTCCAACGGCAATAATAAAGTAATAAAAAAGGACGGATCGGAATAAACAAAGCTCTAACAGCAATTAGAGCAATGGCGGGGATTTTCCCGATGGATCAGCAACCGAAGACGCAAGCTCTGACCCTCTTACTTTCCCAGTGCGCCGCAACCTACTCAGGGATATATCTACAGCACCACCAACATGCGATGACATTGAGGCCGTTACGATATCACTCAAAAATGGCAAATCAGGCGGTCCTGACAACATACCTGTCTAGCTGTTGCGGTATGGAACACACTTCATTGCTCAGTCAATCACACCAATTCAAAGAGAGGCCTATGATACAAATGTTATTCCCTGGAAAGGAAGGTCACGTTCCCAAAGAAGGTTGACCCCATCCAGTGTAAAAACTGGAGATGTAGATAACATTGTTAAATGCAATAAATAAGGTAATGGCAAGCCTTTCGGTTCAGTATATTTCGCCTGCACTTGGCAGCATTTTGCGGAAGAAACAGACGAGTTTCGGGCCAGGACGCACCGGCCACATCACCTGTGCCGACCACATTAACTCCTTATATAATCAACTAGCCGAACCGGGCACACTCCGATGCGCCTTCCTTAGCCCTCTAATATCTGAATGCGGATATCGAATTCGTGCCAATGTAGCCGATAACGCTGAACGCGTTCGAATCTTTGCGAGAACATCGGACAACGCGGTGTTTATCCCCTCTTAACATTTGCGAGGTATAATGCCATGCATGGTCATTTAAAAAATTTTCCCAAAGAGGTGTCGCACCACGGGACGCCGTTCGGACTAGCCTATAGAAAAGGTCTCTTATCATTGAGTTTAAACTTGAATCGGAAAGCACTCATTGATGTGTGAGAACTTGCCACTTCTCGGTTCCTGGTGGTAATGTTCTTCCTTAGGGTAATGTTCTCATTAGGGGAGGGATGGCACTTCAGACATTTCGACTCAAATATGGATATCAAATTGGTGCTGAACTTCCAAATCCCTTTAATTTGAGCCCCATATTGCAATGGCAGGTAAATATCAACCGTTTGGAGGGTGTTTTGGGGCTGGGGCAGCCACCGGCACTTTGCACTGAAAATAGATATGAAATTCGTCCTTTTTTCCCAACGGAAATGAAGTTCAGTTTAGGGGGTGCTTAAGGGGGTACCCCAAAACACTTGGCTCCGAAATCGGATATGAAATTCATTTTCTACTCTCAAATACCTTTAATTTGAGTCCCATATTATCATAATGGGTCAAATAACCTATTTGACGTATCTTTAGAAGGAAAAGCGCCACTTAGATTTGAACGCAAATTTTAATGCAATATTCGTAATCTACTCCCTAATACCATTTATTTGAGTCCCATATAGCCATGGTCGGCTAATATGTCCATTTGGGGGTGTTTGAGGGTGTGCGACCTTCCATTACTTGGACCTAATGTTTTATGCCATATTTATAATCTACTGCCTAATACTTTTCATTTGAGTTCCATATTGACATGAACATCGAATATATCTGTTTAGAGGAGTTTTTGGGGTTGGGGGGGAGGCCCGCCACGTACTTGGACAAAAATTTTAATACCATATACCTTTCATTTGATACCCTTATTGTGCCCATAGGACCACTTTCAGATATGGGTGGCGTTTTTGGGGTTAGGGGGGGGGGGAGGGGGGCGACTCCACCCGATATCGAACATTTATACAGCCAATGTTTCCTTCCCGACAAATGTACACAATCTATGAAAATCTTAAGAATATCGGTTCAGCCAAGTATCATAATGGGTCTAATGAGGTTTTTGAGGGTTGGCGTGACTCCCTATATCGAAGTATCCGATCTGTTTTTGTATGCCAGATTCGAAATCTACTCCCGAATATCTTTTATTTGTGCTCCATATTGAAATGAACGTCCAATATGTCTGTTTGAGGCAGTTTTGGGGTTAGACTCAAATTTTAATACCATATTCGTAATCTACTCTCCAATACCTTTCATTTGGCAGTCTGTACGCAACAAACAAAACGAGTCCCATATATCCGTGATTGGCTAATGTGCCCATTTTGGGCGTTTTTTGTGGGGGTGGGGTGATCCCCTATACTTCGACATGAATTTGTATGCCAGATTCGTTATCTACTCCCGCATATTTTTTAATTGGTACCCATTTAAAAAATTCGTACTCTACTCTATGTGGACCACGCTGTTGAATAAGGACATCCAAAAAAGATCGTGACACTTAATAGCGAGCTATACAGAAATGTTGAAGTTTCGGTCCGTTTCAATGGAAAGCAGACCATCCTATCGGGATCGATAAAGAAGTCAAGCAGTGGTGCATCCTAACGCCGACGCTCCTTTTAATATTACTCGATAGCGTCTTAGAGGCGACAAATGCTGAGGCTCCCTATGGGGTATTAACGACTTCCTCGGAGACATCGGCTACCTGGGTGATAGTTGCCTCTTTGTTGAGGCAACTACATAAAGGCGAAATTGGAACGCTTGAATGAAAATGCGGTTAAAGTAGGCTTGAAAATAAACATAACTAGGACCAAATTAACAAGGATAGGGACATCAAATTTGACACCGCTCACTATAAAAAATCTTTTCACTGAAGATGTTGACAACTTTTCCTTTCTTGGCAGCAAAATGACTAAGGACGGAGGATCAGAGTAGACTTATTTGTAAGTATCAAGAAGGCTAGAAGACGCTTTCTTAAACTCAACAAATTTTGGATGGTATGGTCTAAATCAGTCCAGTCCTGGTGTGACTGTCATATAAACCGATCTTCTTGAGCTCCTAGAGAGCGCTATTCTTATCCGATTTAGGTGAAATTTTACACATAGCGTTTTGTTTTGACTTGAAACCATTGTGCGAAGTTGTTCGAAAACAGTCCATAACCTGATATAGCTGCCATATAAACCAACCTCCCCATTTGAATTCTTGAGGTTCTAGAGGGCGCAATTCTTATCCGATTTTGCTGATATCTTGCACGTTGCATTTTATGATGATTTCTAGCAACTGTGCCAAGTGTGGTTTAAATCGGTGTATAAACTGATATAGCTGCCACATGAACTGATCTTGAGACTTCTTGAGCTTCTAGAGAGCCCAATTCGTATTCGTTTTGGCTAAAATTTTGCGCGTGGTGTTTTGGTACGACTTCCAACCATTGTGCGAAGTTGGTCTAAACCAGTCCATAACCTGATATAGCTGCCAAATAAAACGATCTCTCGATTTGATTCCTTGAGCGTGTAATTCTAATTCGATTTAGCTGAAATTTTGCACGTTTTATTTTGACTTTCAATACATGTGCCAGGTATGATCTCAATCAGTCCATCAACTGATATAGCTACCGTATAAACCGATGTGCCAATTAAACTTCCCTCTTGAAGGCGCAATTATTACTCGATTTGCTTGAAATTTTGGAAGAAAGAGCAAAACCATAGGTTACCATCACACACCAAACACCATTTCATCTGAATTTCCTCCAAAAATTCAGTGGAAATCATATTTCGATTTGAATATGTTTCTCATTTACCACATTTTTCGCAACAGCCTCGTTTTGTGGTTAATTTATTCGCATGAACATGTGTTTTTTAACTCCCGCTTGTGTTTATGTCCTTCGGACAGCCAATACTTTTGTTTTCAATGGACCATTGTTCCTGCCAATGCTACACGAACACCTAGACCCCTAGACAGCATGCAACTCCATCTATGGCCAAGTGAGTTTTTCGTGTGTGTGTGTTAAGTGTCCGGTTAATGTAGTTGCCACAGCTGTCCACCAACGGTAGTTGAGTCTATTAAATAATCCTCCACATGTCCAGTTGGCTGTTGATGCCAAGCTGTAGCCGCGTATTTTTTTTTTCTTTGGTGCCATAGCTATTTTTATAGTTTGTTGCGGCAGCCAATGTCGAGAAGTAAATTAAAACGTTACCCGGTTTATGCGCTCGCAGACATGCACACACTAACCCATATGCACACATGTTAAGTACGGTGTAATACCCGTACAATCACCGACACATTAACACGGCTTTTATTCTATTAAATACGTGAGCAGGATAGTACATTCACATTGAATGCGCATTAAAAGTGTCGTTTTTTTCGTTTAAAAATTGTTTGTTTTTTTTCTGGCTATAGGGATTTTTTTTATTTGGCTGTGATTGTCAAGAGTTGATTTTTTTTATTGTTGCTATATTGGTGGTCATGTTTTAACGGTAATTCATGGTCGAGTTTATTTAAACAATTTATTTTGCGCTGTTAATGTTTTTTGGATATCCTGTTAGCAAAACAAGGTATCTGGGGTGGTATTTTGATATTGAATTCAAAAAAAAAAAAAAAAAAACAAACCTTCTTGATTGATCGTTAGTGTATCCAACATTAAGGAAACGACGAAAAAGGTAACTCATGCCCTAAACACCTGAAAGCCATGTCTGCAGAGTCAAGCCATTTTTAGTCCACTCCGACTCCGACCGGGAAAATTGCTCGATTACAGGGTTTTTTTCCAACAAAATTAAAAAAAAAATTAAATTTAAAATATTTTTATTTCCTAAGCCCATATGCTTTTATAAGAAACGAAAATAATTTTCTTAATATTTGATCATGGAAAAATATCAGTCGTTGAGTGGAGCGGACGTGTTTTAATTTCGCTCCTCAATGAAAAATCTCGGAATAAGTTCTACCTATTACGAAAAATTGTAAACCTTTTCGGAGTAGGTAAGAAGTGGACTCCAAAGACCTAGCAGCTGCGGTGGTGGCGTCATACCGTAGCGTGTTGCCTCCCCTCCTACAGGTGTGGGTGCCTTGGCATCTGTAGTCGAGAGTAATGCTTCAAGCGCACAACAGGTCGTCAGACTAATAAAGGAGGAAGAGACGGATAAACCAGAGGGATGCACAGTTCGTCCCCAGCCTTTATGTAAAGGTGTTGTTTCCGACTTGGATTCAGACAGCGACGGTTTCAATGAAACAGTCATCGCAGCCGAATAAAGATATTTGGGCAGCGGGATAACGACAGAAGTGAGCGATGGCTTTGTTTAGGTCACAAACAGATCGAGAAAGCGATCGGTGCACGACGAAGGAGACAGAGGAATATGTACCGGCAGTGCAATCGGGCGAAAGTGCAGGATGCTGGAAGGTATACAACTTCCGTGTACTTCTACGGTAGCTGGAAAGAGAATCAGATCTTCAGAAAATCATAACACTGCTTAAATGATGAAGAAGAAAAAGAGCTCCCCGCTTTCAAGTACTCTGGGAACACCAAGTCAGCCCTCTCGCAATGGAGACTCCAGACAGTGTCCTACGGAGGTTGACAAAATCGGAACAGGAACGAAGAAAGCGCGGAAGGCTATAGAAACTTCATGGAGTACTGTGACTTCCAAAAGTATGCCACAGCCATCACGGAAGGGGAAGATGAGAAAGGTACCGAACCGCCCTCTTACGCCAGAGTGGCAAGGAAGCACAACAGAGATGAAATGACTTATGCAGTCATCGATATCGGCTGTGCATCCGGTAGGATCGTCGTCGGTCCCAGGTGAGGCAAGTGATAAACGAATGGGTTATCAAATATGAGTTGAACTAGCCTCGAACTATAAGCTGCGAGGTTAGAGGGGACATCTTAACACTGCGCTTTGCGTCAGCACAATGTATTGATGTGGTTAAAAAGCTCGTTGGAAGTATCCACACTCCCTGGCGCGCAAAGCTCGACCTTATGAGAAAGATGGACATACCACCGCTCACAAAGCCGACGGTCTTCATCAAGGATGAGGGCGGCAAAATCGTGACGGAACACATGAAAGAAGTCTTAAACAAGCAAACCCAAGATTTAGTCTTGGACAAATGGGAGATTTTCCACAGGAAGGATAAAGGAACTCTCCTTGTGCTGGGCATTGATCAAGTCTCCGTGACAAGTTTGGCTAAAATGAAAGTTTGGCTAAAAAGAAACTAATACGGGTCCATGGTCTTCTTTTTAAAAATGGGAAGACTAGGATAGGCAAATATCGTCCTATTGAGCCATCAGGCGGTAGAGTGGCAGTACACTCGATACCGGACAGTGGGCCGACGACTAGACATTGTCATCCAGATAAACCTGCACCGGAGCGAGACAGCTACTCACGCTCTGATGGAGAAAATCAACAAGGACAAGATTCATATTGCCTTAAATCAGGAGCCATGGACGACCCTTAACAAAGTTATTAGACTGAACCATATCAACTACCAATTATTCTATGCTAACACTGGTATTCGGCAAAGTACCTTCCTTATTTTCATAAAAAATTAAATCAAAATCGGCTACAATAGGTTTAGAATTGCACGGCCAGCGCCGAATCCGATAAGTTTCCGCAATAAGTTGGATGGAATGCTTATAATAGCGAATTTTATGGTAAAGGAAGCCTGGTGGAGCTTCAAACCATTTAAGTCACCCGAACCAGATGGAATACTTCCGGAGTTACTACGGTCGACCTCCGACAATCTGGGGCGCCACCTGGTTTGTATTTTCACAGCGTGCCTAAGACTTGCATTTACTCCCAAAGCCTGGCAGGAGGCAACCAAAGGCCTAAAGACCCATAAGCCTTACGTTCTTTTCTACTCAAAACCATAGAACGAATTGTGGATACCATGACAAAGAGTAGGACATCCAGAGAACTGCTCAAATACAAATAGCATGGCTATGCCAAGGGAAGGTCGGTGGAGACTGCCCTGCACGAGGTTGTGCATAATATAGAAGAATCCTTCGATGCCAAGACGTACACACTGGCGGTATGTATTGATTTCGAGGGGGCGTTAAATAATGTGCGGACCGATACACTTATCCAATCCTTAGACCAGTACCGGGTGGATCAGGTCCATAAAGACTGGGTAAACCATATGCTAAGGAACAAATGGAAAAATTGTGGATCCCATGACATAAATATAAAGGAGAAAGTGACACAGGGCACACAACAAGAGGGCATTATTCTAAGCAGACGATGTTATAATACATCTAAACGGGAAGGATCCGAACTTGCTATGCAGAAGGGACGAAAGAGTCCTGCAGATGACGATACGACTGGGCTAGACCTAGGGATCTTAATGTTAACCCAGAAAAGACCAAAATCTGCTTGTTCATAAGGAAGACAAAGTTAGGCAAATTAAACGCACCACGTTTCCTGAATAGAACAATTTCGATATATGACTTCAAATGCTTAGAGGTGATCTTGGATAGGAAACTTAATTGGAAGTGTCATATTCAGGAGCGTACCGAGAAGTCTCACAGATGTTGGGTACTATGTAGACGGGCCAAAAGGCACGAAATGGGGCCTGAATCCGAGGATAGTCCACTGGCTCTACAGGAGTGTTATAAGACCGATACTGACTTTCGCCTCAGTAGTTTGGTGGACTGCTGTGGAGCAAAAGTGCAACATAAGGACCATACAACAGATTACGAGAACGTGTTGTGTTGGCATAGGCGAAGCGATGAGGACCACGACCCACAAGGGCATATCCGACCCATTGACATACAGATTAAGTGTGAGGCAGCCACTGCGGCTATGAGACTTAAGGCGATGGGAGAATGGATTATGGATGGTAGCAGCTCATACCATCGCGGTATATTCGAGGCGACGATAGGAAACTTGGAAGGAAGGGAAGAGGTTTCCGATCGGATACCTGAGATGAACCTTGAGGTCGAGTGCGAGGCACTGCTGCCAGCGGCATAATCTTGTGCTGGTGATTCCCTAGTAGTACCGTCTGGAGGATCATGTTACACGGATAGATCAAAGCTAGAGGACAGAGTGGGCCTAGGGGCCTTCATTGAGAAACCAGGGGCTGAGATCTGTTTTAGACTGCGAAGAAGATGATGTGACGTTGGAGCATTTCCTATGTCCGGCTTTCGCGTATAGAAGACACCAGCACTTAGATGAAGCACAATACCAAACATGAACCAACTTAGGGGAGTGGTATGGAAAACACTTAAGGATTTTGTTAGTAGCACGGAATTACTAACTTAAAATTTTCTTTTTCGACTTTACTTTTTAGTTTTTATAGCGCAAAACAAGCCGATTACTGGCTTAGGAGTAGGTCCATAGTGGCATGGGGCGGATTAATATCTGCAGCCTCTTTAAAACCCAACCTTAACGCAATGGCTTGAACATCCGAATTGACAAACATACAAGGAAAGGCAAAAGTCGGACGGAACCGTCTATATAATACCCTACTCCTGCCCTTTGAATATATTTTAAGTGATATCATTGCCTCGCTCTTAAAAACGTATTGTGAGCCCATGTAAAATTTAAGGATTCCACATTCAGCCTTTTTGTATTCACATGAAGGATCAGTAAACTAAAAAACTCTTTTGTTTAAAAGATCTTCCGCTCCAAACAAATCGTTTGTTAAATTTAATAAGAGTATGATATATCACCATCTTCTTTTTTTTTTTGTTTTCTTATTCAAATTTTAACTCACAAATATTTCCTTTAGCAATTCAATGTTAATGTCAGATGTAACGGGCCAAGTATGTGTTTATGATATTCACATTGTTTGGCCTTAACCCGTCTTATCAAAATGTTGCATTATTTATGAATGTGCATTAAATTAAATTGTTGCCTTTTTGGATTGCAGCGCAATACGCAGCAAATATGTTTCGCCCAAACATTTGGCCAAGAAGGCGTACTCAAAGGACGAAGGGGTTTTTTTCCCCAAAACACTTTCTTATCTAAATGTACGTCATTTCACAATAACAACAGCAGATGTAAAGAGGGAATCAGGAAAGGGCTTCCGGGGAAGAGATGATTATTCTTTTTTGTTCTTCTTCGCCTTCGGTTGGTAAGAAAAATGTTTAAATATTTCCGTACAATTTTTTACACATTGCTTCCGAATTCTGGAAGCACAACTACACACTTACAGTTAGAGCGATTTCATCGTCCCTTTGTGGAAAAACTTGTGTTGTTTATGATTTCGTTGTGTTTTTCTTTTTTTTCTTTTTGCATTACCAACAGCAGTTTCTGTAGTTTTTTATTCAAATTTCGTCTGTGTGGTGAATAAAATGCAAAGAAAAAACCCAGAATTCTGTGAAAACTTTCGACAGGAAATGCTGATAAGGCCATTTTTCCCTTAACACATTTAACCAAGCGTTTTGGCTTGGTTTCGTATATTTCTTGCTATCTTTCTTTTTTGTTCATTGTTGGTTGTACCCACGCTTTTAGATCATTTGCTCTTTTCTTTTTTGCCTTGCAAAAATTTTGGCATCATTCATCTTTTGTGTAAAAAAGGCTGTGTGGTAGATGTATGATTGAATATTGAAATTTTTCTTAGAAAATTTTCAACCGATATAATTTTTTTTGGAACCAAAATATATTAAGGACAGAGAATTATAAGGGCTGATTTGGCAGTTTTTAAACTATATGCTTCAGATTATACACTACCAGATTCAATGAAAAAATATTGAATCAATTAATTTTTTAATTGAAAAATTTTATTTTGCAGTTACAGTTTTATTTTTTTGTTTCAATCAACCAATACACAGGGGATGTCCCCTATATATGCAGTGCATTGCGTTGGAAAGGATGTAAGGGGGGGGAAAAAGGGAGTATTGTTTATTGACACTTTCTTTGAATTTCTGGATGTCGTAAGCAGCGGGAAAAACATCCGCCGGAAGTCGATTCCACATAGGAACCGCCCTTGCGATTCCACATACGAATTCTCTCGGTAGTGCATGGTCCGATCAGCTGGCCAATCGATTACAAACCGGTGCGCGCTTCCGGAAAATCTTGTATTTCCGACAAACAACCTCAACTCAGAAATCAGAAGACTGGTTTTCGAAGGACACACTCCGTGGAAGAACCGATAGAACAGCGCCAAACAACCCCACATTTGGACGATGCTCAAGGGAAACAATAGAGTTGGATACCCTACCATCTCCAATCAACACCAACGCCCGCCTCTGGACACGGTCAAACAGCTCCAAGCTTCCAGATATGGGTTGACGACCAACCCAGGGAAGACGGGGCTGGTGCTCTTTATGCGTATATATAAGATACCGGAGTTTAGACTCCCGTCCTTGGAAGGGGTCACCCTCCGGTTGTCGAAGGAGGCGAAGTACCTAGGCATAGTCCTCGATTCGAAACTGTCCTGGAAGAGGAAAACCGAGCAAAGAAGCCGTAAGGCACTGTGCGCTTTCTACTCCTGCAGGAGGATGTTCCAAGGACGGAGTTTAGACTCCCATCATTGGAGTTTAGACTCCCGTCCTTGGACGGGGTCATCCCGTGGCTCTCCAAGGAGGCGAAGTACCTAGGCATAGTCCTCGATACGAAACTGTCCTGAAAGAGGAACACCAAGAAAAGAAGCCTTAAGGCAATGTGCGCTTTCTACTCCTGCAAGAGGATGTTCGGTAGGAAGTGGGGGATGACTCCCAGGATGATTTATTGGATGTATACGGCCATCGTGAGACCAGTACTTACCTATGGAGCACTGGTATGTGGAATGGACTGGTCTGTCTCGAGATCACAGGGGCACTGAGATCCGCATCGCAGGCAGGCCTGAAGGCGATGCTAGATATGCAGTCCATTGGGGCCGAAATTTGGAACTGCGCCGTCAGGGTCGCGCTTAGGCTGAGGGTGCTCGGCTTGCTGAAGGAGGATGGTTGCGGCCACAGTTCGATTATGGGTGTTATGGATACGGAGGTGAACTGAGGTGGATCTCCGACTACCTGGCACCAGTGCTGACTTGAGTGAGGGCATTCGCGATTCGATTTCCTGAGAGGGACGAATGGAGGGCGAATGGTGTAAGTGAGGAGGATGAGACTTCGATCAACACAGACGGCTCCAAGATGGAGTCAGGGACTGGATTGAGGGTCTACTCCGATGCACTCAATATCAATATATCTTTGAGACTGCCGGAGGAGTGAATGGTCTTCAGGCAGAGGTCTGTGCCATTGCAGTGGCCGCAAGACTAAATCTGGTAAGGGGCTTACCGCTCTCGAAACTCAGAATTTATGTGGACAGTATGGCGGCGCTCAAGGCCTTGGGGTCGACGATGGTGAGGTGGAGATGCGTGGCGGATTGTTTGGAATCCCTGGGAATAGGCTCCGGCCCCACGATGTGATGCTGACTGGGTTCTTGGGCATAATAGGACTCCAGGAACTGAGAGGGCGGACGAGTGCGCCAGGAGGGGTTTGTCTGCGCCGGGCGGACCAGTCATTGGTCTTTCCTACGTGCCATTTGTCGAGCTACTGAACACAGTAGATGGGATGGCCAGGGTGGCGTCGGTGGCGAGGTAGGACTCGGTGGATTTTTATCGGACTGCGAATTCGCTATAGCCTGTCATCGACCAGAGGTGGACTAGGGAGTTGCTGGATTCCGATAAGAGAACGACTGTGCCATAGGCCACCGAAGCGCAGAGGTTAGCATGTCCGCCTATGATGCTGAATGCCTGAATTCGAATCCTAGCGAGACCTTCAGAAAAAAAATGTTCTGCGGTGGTTTTCCCCTCCTAATGCTGGCAACATTTGTGAGGTACTATGCCATGTAAAAACTTCTCCTTAAAAGAGGTGTAGCACTGCGGCACGCCGTTCGGACTCGGCTATAAAAAGGAGGCCCCTTATTATTGAGCTAAAAACTTAAATCGGACTGCACTCATGATATGAGAAAAATTTGCCCCCGTTTCTTGATGGAATGTTCATGGGCAAAATTTGCATTTGCGTGTTACTATGCTATCGTCTTCATACAGCTAGTGGTTCATACGTCGCCAATATTCTCCATTAACGCAAACTGGTCCATATACTTTACGAAGAATCTTTCTCTCAAATACTCCAAGCACTGCCTCATCTGCTTTCACAAGTACCCATGCTTCAGAACCATATAACAACACTGGTAGTATCAGTGTCTTGTATAGTGTAATCTTCGTCCGTTGAGAGGTGGCCTTATTTCTTAACTGCTTACTTAGTCCAAAGTAGCATCTGTTTGCCAATATTATTCTTCGCTTCATCTCAACACTGGCGTCATTCGTCATTTCGGTTACGGCACTGCCGAGGAAGATAAAGATATGGCTATCTCAAAGTTGCGGTTCCCAACATTCTCCATTTTATTTATATTCTCGGTGTATAAGGCATTTTGGGATTTGAAACCAACCATTTCGTCTTATCTCCATTTACTGCCAGACCCATTTTCACTGACTTTCTTTCGATTCTTTCAAAGGCTGCACTTCCGGTGACTGACCTATGATGTCGATGTCGTCGGCATAGGCGATTAGCATGTGTTCTCTTGTGATTAGTGTGCCACATCTATTCACATCTGCATCTCTTATAATCTTCTCTAGCAGGATTTTAAAGAGATCACACGATAGGCTGTCTCATTGTCCGAAACCTCGTTTGGTATTGAATGGTTCGGAGAGATTCTTTCCTTTTCTTAGCGAGGAACGCGTATCAGCAAGTGTCATCCTGCAGAGTCTTATTAATTTTACAGGGATACCAATCCATGGCTTGAAATACCTTTGAAAGTAAAGGGGTATCGAAAGCGGCTTTGTACTCAACAAAAGGATGGTAGGTGTTGACTTGTCTTTCTTGGGTCTTTTCCAGGATTTGGTGCAGTGTGAATATCTGGTCTATGGTGGATTTGCCAGGGCAAATGCCGCATAGATAGGGCCCAATTATCTCATTGACTTTAGGTTTTAATCTTTCACACAGTACGCTCTAGATTATCTTATATGCGATGGGGTAGAGACTTATTCCTCTGTAGTTGGGACATTTCGTCTTGTCTCCTTTCTTGTTTGCGGGACATATTATGCTGTGGTTCCAATCATCAGGTACGCGTTTTTTTATCGAGATTGCGAAGACAAGTTGATACATAAGCCTTATCAGCGTATAGCTTCCGGTCTTAACTAGTTCAGCGGGTAACCTGTCGGCTCCTGCTGCCTTGTTGTTCTTCAGTCGGGTCAATATTTCTTTGACGTCATTCTTACTAGAATGTAATAATTCTATACCATCATTAGAGTTTGGTTCTGCAGTATCCTCTTCGCCGCCATCATCGGACACCAGCATTTGGGTAAAATGTTATTTCCATATCCTCAACATGCTATCTGTGTCAGTTGCCAGATTTCCTCCTTTGTCTATGCAGGAGGATGTGCCTGTACCAAAGTTATCGGTTCTTTGGTAGAATTTCAGGACTTCATTCGGACTCCTGTTCATCTCAATTCGCTCACACTCACTCCTTTCCAATTGCTTTTTATGTCCGCAGAAAAGATGTTTCTCCTCTCTCCTCTTCTCCCTATAGCTCTCCTTCATCTGGCGCGTTGCTACTGATTGCAGGGTTGCTCTATATGCTGCATTCTTGGCTTCAGTAGCATCTCGACACTCTTGGTCGTACCATCGGTTTCTTGGAGGAGGCTTCCGGTACCCAAGTGTGGATTTGGTGACATTTTCCATTGAGTGGGCACTGCGCCATTATATCATCGGAACTAAGAGTGCTTTCATCAAGCAGTTGGGTCAGTCTAATGGAGTATGCCGTTGCCATCTGTTGTGTTTGCATCTGTTCAATGTTCAGCTTCCGTGCAGTAGTTTTCTCGCCATGCCATTTCTCGACATATGTGAACCTTTGCTGCAACAAGGTAATAATCCGAATCTATATTCGCTCCACGGATCGATCGTACATTTAACACGCTGGATGAATGCCTTCCATATATGAAAACGTGAACAATTTGGTTCCTCGTGATTTGATGGCATAGTTAAAATAACTGATTCGGTTATTATTAACCACAGATTCTAGCAGCAAAGCATCATATGAAAATTGAAGCGAAATCGGATGAGAAATATGTCCTCTAAATGGATTCAAATCAGGAAATTAGCCTATATACCAGTTGTATCTGGTTATAGGCCGATGCTGACCATATTTGGCATAGATGCTTGAAAGATGAGCGAAGTTTTCCCTTGCTCCTTAGTGGAATGCTCATGGGCACTTTAACGGCAAGCAGAACATAAGAAAACAAAGTTTCGAAATCGGATAAGAATTTCCTCCTCAAAGCATTGAGGAGTTAAATCGAGATAGCTAAACTACTATATTTTGGGCAAATTAGTTGGAAAATGTGTAGCCGTACGGGGGGCTTTGTATTGGGTTGCCCAAAAAGTAATTGCGGATTTATTAAAAGAAAGTAAATGCATTTTTAATAAACCTTAGAATGAACTTTAATCAAATATACTTTTTTTACACTTTTTTTCTAAAGCAAGCTAAAAGTAACAGCTGATAACTGACAGAAGAAAGAATGCAATTACAGAGTCACAAGCTGTGAAAAAATTTGTCAACGCTGACTATATGAAAAATCCGTAATTACTTTTTGGGCAACCCAATAATTACTGGGGGCTTTGTACTTACAGGGGGCTTTGCCGAAACATTGATCGACACGACACATTTTAAACACCAAATATACTAGAAGTTATTTAAATGGCTCTGCGAAATTTTAAAGCATTTTAATTTTTCACCCCCTATGTCATTTTTTTGCAAAACTGTCTTTATATGCATTTTTGACACCCTTTGGCACTATGCATGCATATTCTGTAGCCAAAGAAATAAAAAAAATATACTGAAAACACCCGAAAATAGTTCACTCATGCTTTTCTTTTGCAGAGATTTTGGGGGCTTGTTTTGTGTAAATGGCAATGGTTAGACAGCTTTAAAGCTTAAATCTGTGTTTAGTTCACATATTGTTCACAATTTAGTTTTGCCTTGATTTATTTTGGTTTTCTTTAGCTATTTTCAGCATCTTTTGGTGATTTTTACCTCAACGACAAAAAAAAACGATGTCGTTTCGGTAGTATCTTTGTTTTTCTTTATTTGTTAACACTCTCACTCTCCGTGTGCATATTTCGCAAGGTGTGAATCTTGCTCCACTATCCTTGTTGTGAGTTAAAAAACTCAAAAAAAATCTCAGTGTTGTGTACTGTGTTTTTTTTTCGTTGAAGTGTGACTTGTGCAACATTGTGTCAAGTGGTCTCTGTGGCAAACTCGTTGGCGTTGTACGTTTTTCTCGTCTTTACACCTTCTGTTTGTGTTGCAATTCATTCATTTGCACTTAAAGTTCTTGTTCGTTGTGCCCTTTCCACATGAGCTTGTGGCATGTGCCTTGTATTTTCAATGTTGCTTGACAAACAGAAAAAAAAAACAAAGAAAGGTTTATGGTTTGATGGCTGCACGGATTGTGCGCCAACAACAATCATGTCCCTGAGGCAGTGGCAATAGCAACAGTTTTAGTATTGCTATTGCAACTGTTGGCCATGGTAAGTAAGTCCTCATAGTGGTGGTGCTGACGATGCTGGGTATCATGGCCTGTGGCAAGGACACAGTTGCAGTGAAAAATATTTTTATGATTTGCTGTTTTTCGAAACTTATATTTTATTACTTTGCTTGCTCGTCTCTCTCTCTCTCTTTGTGGGCCGTTTGTTGTGAATGACAATTGGCAAACGTGATAAGACTGTCATTTGTTTTTCCCAAATGGCCATTCTTTCATATCTGTTGGTGATGGCGGGTGATGATGAGGCTTGAATGCTCATAATACTTTTTGAAGGTTTCCTTGTTTGGGTATAATATCATATTTATGTCAATTTAGAGCATAAAACTTTGAAATGTTTCTGGGATGAGAAATAAAGTTTTTCAATAAGAACAACTATTGCATTTTTTCTATGAGTTAATGTAAGTGGCAAATATCTTTTGGTCAAGCAATTTATCCTTAATTTGTTTTTAATTGTAGTACAAAAATTATTATATGGTCATTTAATGAAGAAGTTGCTCTGAATCTTCCTAAGAATTTAAATTCAATAAAAATTTCCCTGAGCATAACATTTAAAATTTGAATACAATTTTTCTATTTTCAAGTAATATATTTTTTTTAATTATAATAACATTTTTTCTAATTTTAAGTAAATTTTTTCTAATTTTAATGAAATTGTTTCTAATTTCAAGTAAAATTTTCTTAATTCCAAGAAATTTTTTCTAATTTTAATAAAATTTTTCAAGTTTTAATGAAATGTTTCTAATTTTTATGAAATTTTAAACTAACTTCGTCATTCAGTTTGTAACACATCGAAATAGTTATCTAAGTTCTCTTAAATGTATTGCCCACCATGCGTAAGTTCACTCGGAGGCCAGTTTGGCCCATTTTTATAACCTAGAAAGAAGGACAAGGGAAAAGACCTCGGACCATATCATGAGGTTATATACGAATAAAAGAACAGGAGGAATGGAGAACCAGAGCGGGGGGTGAAACGACGACCCTTCACGCAAGCACGTATGTGTCTTCGCCAGAACTAATAGCACTTTCCGTCGGAACCATCCGCCCAGTCAACAAATCCCAGGACACCTCCAAGAGGTACGTTCCCAAGATCACCTAGATTACAAAAAAAAACCGCCTCCCCAGAAAGGAGAGCCTGCGTTCCTGCAGACCCGGACATGAACATAGCTACGGCACGATAATGTCATCCTCATCAAGACAACTCCTGCGGTATTTCCATGCGCGCCGCCATGCATCCTATGGCACAGTGTCCTGTTATGACCCGTGTTAAGGTAGTCATCCACATATTATCGAACGCAAGTAACTCCTTCGTCCTCCTCCCGTCTATAATAAGCCAGAGCGCCTTAGCAGTCCAGCAATCATCCGCCGAGTCCCATCTTGCCACCGTCGCCGCTCTGGCCATCCCTTTTGGGGAGTTCAGCAGCTCTACAAATAGCACGTAGGTAATACCGGTGACTGGTTAGCTCGGAGCATTTGTTCGACCCCTCACATTCTGAAAACCCGTCGTGTTCGGGAATCCATGTCAGCGTCCCATTCAGGGACTCCCAACAATCTCCAATAACTCGTCGTCACCATTCTCGAACCCAAGACCTTGAGCGCTGCCATACTGACCCCATAAATCTTGGGTTTTTAGGGCGGAAAATCCTTCTCCAGAATTCCACTTGCGGCTACTGTAATGGCGTAGAACTTCGCCTTAAAGACCGTACACTCGTCCGGAAGTCTCATAGCAAACCGATGTTGAGTGCATCGGAGTAGATCCCGAATCCAGTCCCTGACTCCATCTTGGAGCCAACTGTGAAGATCGAGGTCTCATTTCCTTCAAACACAATATTCGCCCTCCATTCATCTCTCCTGGGAAAACGAATCCTGAATGCCCTTATTCCAGTCGCTACCGGTACCAGGTAGTCGGAGATCCTCCTCAGTCTAGCCTCCATATCCATAACATCCAGAATAAAACTGTGGCTGCACCTATCCTCCTTCGGCATGCCGAGCCCCCTCAGCCTAAGCGCAACCTTGGAGGCACAGTTCCGAATATATGCCCCAATGGAGATCCTCCTCAGTCTAGCCTCCACATCCAGAATGGAACTGTGGCTGCACCTGTCCTCTGTCCTCAGCATGCCGAGCCCCCTCAGCCAAAGCGCAACTTTGGCGGCACAGTGCGGAATATATGCCCCAATGGAGATCCTCCTCAGTCTAGCCTCCACATCCAGATTGGAACTGTGGCTGCACCTGTCCTCCTTCAGCATGCCGAGCCCCCTCAGCCTAAGCGCAACCTTGGAGGCACAGTTCCGAATATATGCCCCAATGGCATATCCAGCATCGCTTTCAGATTTTTCTGCGGTGCGGATCAGAGTGACCCTATGGCCCCGACGCAGGCTAGTATACGTGCCTTCTCAAATTTCCCCGTACGAGTCCTCTTTTTCACGGCTCTCCACCATGCCAGTGCTCCATAGGTCAGTACTGATCTCAGAATGGCCATATGCATCCAATGAAACTCTCTTCCTACCGAACATCCTTCTTATTCGTCTCACCCTCAGGTCAATCAATCTTTCCAGTGTTTTGATTAAAAACGATGACAGACTAATGGGCCTTAAATCATTCGTCGTACTGTGTTTTTTTTTCCCTCACTCCATGCCCTTCGTATGCAGTATCATGCTAGGCTAGCGCAGAAAATTCGTTCTTGCCACTGCAGGGTGACTCAAAGGGACTCCTGCAGCAGTGCTGGGATAATACCGTCAGGTCCGGTCAACTTAAATGGCCGGAAAGTGCGGACTTCCCACACTATCTTCTCCTCGTCAACGATGTCCCTGATAAGGTCATCCGCCAAGGCCACATATGTAGGTATTGAGCGCCGACCTCTTCCCGTCCGGCCGGGGAATGCGTGTCCATCAGAAGTTCCACCATTTTCTGACCACTCTCGGCGTAAGCCCCTTCCACCCTCTTCAGGAAGTTAGGCGTGCTAGAATTGTTCCAGAGAATTTTACGCAGCCTAGTAGCCTCATTAGTGCTTTCCAATTCCTTTCGTCTTTTTTCTTCGTATTGCTTTTCGAGGACAATTTTAAGTCGAGGACTACGCCCAGGTATTTCGTTCCTTCGACAACTACAGTGATCCCATCCCGTAAAGGCGGAAGTCTTAAAACTAGTATCTTATATCTCCGAGTAAAACGGATCATCTAATTCTTGGTGCCCCATATCGATAGACTTTTAAGTGACTTTTTTCCATGATTTCACTGTCATGCTACCCTCGATCGTTTGCATATGCCACTAATTTCATGCCTTAATAGTTGAGATCCATTAAAACTTCGTATATAACGAGGTCTTATGGAATGGGCCGGAAGACTCCCCTTGAGGCATTTCTCTTGTCCCTCGACTTCTGACCACACTATCTGTCATGATTGCATTGATAATACCACCACATATCCCCCGGACGACGATATTATTTGGATGGAACCCCGTGTCGCCCAGGCCGGCGACTATCAGTCACGTTGTTAAATGTCTCATCGATATCAAGAAAGGTCAGCATAGTGTACCGCTTCACTCGGAGATATACCTCGACCTCCCGTATAACTTCGCGGAGGGTCGTCTCGATTGACCTATCCTTGAGGTATGCGTGTTGCGCCCCTCTGAAATTCTCCAATATCGGTCACTCTCACACTTTCAAGTTCATAAATCTATCCATTGTTTTGAGTAGTGACAGTCTGATGCACATATGATCCTTGTCTTTCTGTCGTTTATTTTTTCCCACCTTGAGTATTAAGACCACCCTGATCTCTACATGCCTTCGGACTAGGCCAGACTTGTCCTGAAAATCCATTCAAATCATGGCAAATAGCTGTGGTAGCCCTTGGATGATTCCGACTGGTCCAACCGTTTATTTTCTCCCCATCGTAGCTCTTTCTCCTCGTTGTTGTTCTACCAATATTATTCTGTCTTTGTGGTCGTTTATTCTCTCTCTCTCTCTCTCCATCTCTCTATTTCTCCCTCTCTCTCTGCCTCTCTCTCTCTCTCTCTCTCTGTGAGATCATTCTGAGCCGAAAATGGTCCCCACATCAAGTCCTAAAAATCCAGCCGCTTCAATTGGGGCGGTCCATAATGCCTCTGCCGTCAGGTTTGATGATTTCGTGGGTCTTCTAAATTTGTGCCATGGTTTCGTCCAACTTTGAGCGATATGAGTTCAGTCTGTTAGACCATCCGGATCTCGATTGGGCCAGAGTAGTTCTGATCTTTCTGGGCAGGTCTTTCTCGTCATTAGCAATGGGTGGTGGGCGCTCGTCAAGGACTTTCATCTGTTGGTATGACAAGGTCCCCTAGTAACTGCATCTTGGCGGATATACTGCTAACCACCCGCCTTGTATGAGGCAGTTGTGAGCGAAAGTGTGAGGTGTTTTAGTGGATTAAGTTCTTTAGCATCCATATAGTTGCGCTTAGTGTAAGTCTTGTTCTGCCATCTCAAAGATCTAGGGGTGCTGGGATGCTAAGCTATTATTGTTTGCAACCTAAATACCTATGCCTACCAATTCTGCCCAGATTTCCGCTTAGAAACTTCTCTGCGTGTCACTTAAACCTATCTTGGACTTCATGTTCACATTGGTTTCAGCCATCTGACATACTCTCCCTCTCTCTCTTTCTCCATTTTTATACCCACCACCAATGGATCGGGGTATATTCATTTTGTCATTTCGTTTCCGTCCGTCTTTCTGTTAAAATCACACTACAGGCTTAAAAATATAGATAATTAGCTGAAACTTTGGACAGATAATTTTTTTTGGCCATAGGCTGACTAAGTTCCAAGATGGACTATATCGTACTATATATTGATATAGTCTTCACATAGACCGATCTGCTGATTTAAGGTCTTAGACCCATTAAAGGTCCCTATATTATCCGATTTCGCTGAAATTTGGGACAATGTCTTGCGTTAGTCTCCTTGCCATTCGTACCGAGTATGGTCAATACTAGGGTTCATTTGGGTATAGCTGTTATACAGACCGATCTGTTTTGGGGGTGCTTAACCCACCACCCAGAGGCCTTTCTACGCTTTTGACTGCCACATATACCGATTCCCCGATTTAGGGTCTTAGACTCATAAAGGGCGCATTCATTACCCAATTTCGCTGAAATTTGGTACAGTGAGATGTGGTACAGTAAGCTGTGTTATATTCTCGATATTTCTGTATTTGAATATAGCTGCCGTATATACATTGGGCCCATTAAAGGTGCATTTATTATTCGATTTCTCTAAAATTTCACACAGTGAGCTATGTTAGGCTTCTCGACATCCGTACCCTATATATGTTTATGTTTGGATATAGCTGCCGTATATACTAATCTCCCGATTTGAGTCCTTGAGTACTACCATATAAACCAGTGGACTGTTTTACCAAATTGAACAGTGAACTGTATATATTAGATAACTCGAAGGCCTTGCACAACCGAGCAGATAAAGAAAATGGAGAAAGTTGGGAACCACAACTTTGAGACAGTCAGTAACTTTATCCACCTCGGCACCGCCGTAACGCTAGTTTTAAGATTAAGCGAAGAATAATACTGGCAAACAGATGCTACTTTGGACTAAGTAAGCACTGGACAGACAAAGATTACACTATACAAGACACTTATACTACCCGTGCTGTTGTATGATTCTGAAGCATGGGTACTTGTGAAAGCAGATGACGCAGTGCTTGGAGTATTTGAGAGAAAGATTCTTCGTAAAATATATGGACCAGTTTGCGTTAATAGAGAATATAGGCGACGTATGAACCACGAGCTGTATGAGCTGTATGACGACGATACATAGTTACACGCATCAAAATACAACGGCTGCGTTGGCTAGGTCATGTTGTCAGAATGGA
The DNA here is from genome assembly GCF_963082655.1 of Stomoxys calcitrans. Classification (NCBI taxonomy): domain Eukaryota; kingdom Metazoa; phylum Arthropoda; class Insecta; order Diptera; family Muscidae; genus Stomoxys; species Stomoxys calcitrans. The sequence continues at coordinate 106,919,390 of NC_081555.1, read as the reverse complement.
TGAAGAAGCTCCAGCAAAGAAGTCTTTTGAAGGCAAACACGGTGGTACACGCAAACCGGGAAGACCAAAAGTCCGATGGAAAGATCAAGTTGTAGGAGACACCTCGAAACTTGGTGTCAGAGATTTTAGAATGAGCGCAGAAGATCGAGGCGCTTGGAATGCTATTCTACGTTCGGCTAGTGGAACAAATATTCTGTCATAGCCAATTAAAGCGAAGTAAAGATAACTCGAAGTCCGTGGTGAGTTTGATACAAATCGGAACATGTTTCGATATACCTGCTATGGGTTAAAAACTAATGAATTGTTTACCGGATTATGACAAAAGGTGGCTAACATATATACCCGATGTTGTCGGAACATTAAGATCGGACCGGCCGAACTTAATGTCTTTTAACTTGTTGCCTTATTTAAAAGTTTCTGGTATCCTTTCTGTGTACCTTCACTTCCGGTGTCCACCATGCATATTCGGTTTTACGCTGCCCAACCCATTCTTTACATGTCTTCAGAAAGTCGCCAAGACCTATACAAAATGTAATTAAAAAATGACTCACCTTTGTTGTTTGTATTCATCCTGCTCCACAGACCGTGTTGTGTATTGGCATAGCCCACATTTATAAGACCGTGCCTTTTTCTTTTCTTTGCACCATCTGACCAATGCAGGGGCCATGTCTGTCCGCGCGGATTGTCTTAATCGTACGTTAAGTATATGGATGCCAGTAAGAGCATACTCGGCCACTCCAGGGCCATTTTGATTAAATCCTTCCATGGTTCCCGAACGAGACATACTTTTGTACCATCTCTTTTCATAATGCTGCGCAACTCATCTTTAGCTGGTTCTGAGTGGAGCAGGTTAATCTACACTAACTGCAGGCAGCTCATGTACCTAAAACAAAAAGAAAAACCAATTAAATTTGCTCCAAAGCCAAATTTAAATCAAATTTTCTCTAAGGCCGAATTTCAATAAATATTTTTCTTTTGAATAATTTAGAATTTTGAAAATTTTCTTTAAAGATCCAATTTTAATGTGAAATAAATTTCTATTTAAATTTTGTCTTGTCCTTTATTCGATTTAAATTATTTTATACCACAATTCATTAAATTTACTTTAAATAATTGCATTTAATAATACATTGAGAAACTTTATCTAGGTCTCACAGTAATACAGCCATTCATTTCCAACAGACTTCTTTGAACTTTAGCCACAATACTTGGTTCAAACTAAGAGTGTGAAACAAAATTTGTTTTGTGGTCCAAAGCAATCAGACATGCAAAACCGTGAGAACAGTGCTATCAAACTTTCTTCTAATTACAAAACAAAAGGCAAATAAACTTTTTTGGAGTGGAAATGTAAGCATGCATGCATTAAGTGTCTCAACTCAGTGGGAAATTATACATGTGTGGGTGTAACCATAAGTAAAAAGTGCATAGATGCGTATGAGTGGTATGAATTTCATTTGCGGTTACTCATACGCTATGGTGAACAGGTGTTATTGATTTAGGAATGGATATTTGGTTTGTATATTATTGTTGTTTCTTTCGTTATTTTGTGGTCATGTTTAGCCATATGCTAGTCACATTGTCAAACAACATCAATTTTATTGTTAGTTGTGCTACAAACAATTGGTCTACCTACCGTTTACTTGAAATTGAAAGCACTTTGTTTTCATTGTTTAATATCCACCACCGAAGGACGGCGGTGTATTCATTTTGCCATTCCGTTTGCAACACAACGATATGCCATTTTAGACCCTACAAAGCTTGTATATTTTTTTAAGTTTGTAAAATTGTGAGGCGATCTAGCAATTTCCGTCCATCTGTGTGTCCATCTGTTAAAATCACTTTACAGTTTTAATATATAAAGATAATGTCCTTAAATTTTCCACATATCTTTTTTTGTCCATAGGCAGATAAAGTTTGTAGATGAGGTATATCTTGGTATAGCCCGCATATGGACCGATCTTCCGATTAAGGGCCTTATTTATTACTCATTTAAATAAAATTTGGCACAGCGAGTTATGTTAAGATTTTTGACATCCGAACTGAGTATGGCCAGATCAGACAATTTGAATGTAGCAGCCATATATACCGATATTCCGGTTTAAGGTGTAAAGCCTCATTTATTGCCCGATTTTACTGAAATTTAGCACAGCGACATATGTTAAGACTCTTGACATCATGCATCCAGATTGGACCAAATATGGATACAGCTGCCATACGAGTATATATATCGATCTTTCTATTTAAGATTTTGGGCCCATGAAAATGAATGTTTGCCCTTGAACATTTCACTTAAGAACTGGGGCAAACTTCTCACATATTACTGAGTGTTTTCCTATTCAAAATTTGCGCTTAATGATAAGGGGCCTCCTTTTTATAGCAGAGTCCGAACGTCATGCAGTAGTGCAACACCTCTTTGGGGAGAAGTTTTTACAAGGTATAGTACCTCATAAATGTCGTCGGCATTAGGAGGAGATAACCACCGCTGAAAATTTTTTCCGATGTTCTCATCAGGATTCGAACCCAGGCGTTTAGGGTCAAAAATGGACATGCTAACCTCTGCGCTACGGTGGCCCATAACAGCCTTATTTATTGCCCGAAATTTGGCATAGTGAATTACTTTTCCGCATTATTAAACCGCATTTATCACTCTTTGTCGCTGAAATGTGGCGCTGTGAGATGTGTTTGGCCCTTTGTCGTCAGTGCAAAGAATGGTTCAGATCAGATTATAAGTGAATATATCTGCTATATACACCGATTATGGTCTTTCATCCATTAATGGCTTTTTTTACTACCCGTTTTCGATTAGGTTAGGTTGACAAAAGGGTGTGGATATTAATCCGTCCCATGCCACTATGGACATACACCTAAGTCAGGAGTCGGCTTGTTGTTCGCTTTTAATACTGTAAAGTGCTACTTACAAAATCCGTGCTACTTACAAAATACTTATTTGTTTTCCATAACACGCCCCTAAGTTGGTTCATGTCTGGTATTGTGTCCCCACCTAAGAACCGGTGTCTGTAAGCCTCAAAAGCCCGGCAGTCACAAAGGAAATGCTCCATCGTCTCATCATCTTCACCACATGTCTACTACCACTTGCCGCACCGTGGTCGTGTTCGTCCACCACGCCATAAACTCGAACTGCGTCGACCCGAAAGGCTTCGTGTTAATCAAGTTTATGTATGGCAGTCCTCTGGATTTCACTGCAAATCGTCTGCTCTTTCATTCCCCCTTACAGCGCTATGAACTGGCACCCAAACGATGCGGATCGTGCCATGCTCAGAGAAGGCTTCTTACACCCCAAGACTGTTTGTGACCTTACCATCCGTGTTGTTATTGCGCTGTTGGCCAGTTTACTGTCCTTAACATTCGACTTTGTCGCGATAACCCCACACCACCGCACGCATTTGGTGATCGCCCGGATATCCGCCTGCAGGACCGTATTATGATCCGACAGTCGAAAACTGATCTTAGCCCCTGGGTTCTCAATGTAGCCAGGCCCACTCTGTCCTCTAGCTTTGATCCGTCTGCATAGAATGGATCTCCCGTCAATCCAAAACTGTGCCTCTACCAGCAGTTTCTCGCTCTCGACCCCAAGTGGCATCTCTGGTATTCGATCGGAAACCTCTTCTAATCCACGCGGGTTTTCTATAGTCGCCTCGATTATACGGCGATGGTATGACCTCCTTCTATCTTCTATTCATTCTCCCATCATAGCCGCAGTGGTCGCCTCACACTTAATGTACGTCTAAGGATCAGATATCCAGAACAGTCTCCTGTGACATGGTCCTCACCGCTCCGCCTATGCCAGAACAATGTTTTCTCTGAATTTGTTATATTATCCATACATTGCACTTTTTCTCATTCACAGTCCATCAAACCGCTGAGTTGTAAGTAAGAATTGTTCTTATCGCGGTCCTGTAGAGCCAGAGGACTATTCTCGAAGTCAAGCCCCATTTCGAGCCTACTGCCCGTCTACATAGTGTCCAACATCTGTGACCCTTCCCAGTAGTTCTTGAATGTGACACTTCTAATTCAGTTTCCTTTCCAAAATCACTCCTTAGTATTTGATATTGTCAGATATCGGAATCGTTCTATTGACGAAACTTGTTGCGTCAAATACGCCCACAGGCAGATTTTAGTCTTATCTGGGTTAACATTGAGACCCGTGGGTCTAGCCGAGTCGTATGCCATCTGCAAGACTCTTTGAAATCCCTCTTCATTCAGCATCTATTACGGTCACCCATAAGAGTGGCGATAAAATAATTTCGATAAGTTTTGGAACAGTGCGCTGCGTTAGATCCTCGAAGTCCCTGCTAGATTCGGTCTAAATCGAAAAATATTTCGATAAAAACGCTGCGATCTCATAAATTGTGCGTTTTCACGGATTTTATCGAAATGTGGTTAATATGTATACCTAAGGCGGTGGACACCCTAAATGCGATCCGGCCGAACTTAATGTCGTTTAACTTGTTTTAATTCAACACGTATATTGGCTAATGTTCAAAACACGGTACACCAAAAACTAAAAATTATATTTTCATAAACGAGGGACGTATGAAAACATCACTCCTATGATTAAATTAAATGGCGTTATAAACGTTTTCAGCAACATTTTTTTTCTCCAAAAAAGTTGTCAACATTTTATTATACCTTCCACGATACGATAGGGGGGTATACTAATAAAATTATTCCGTTTGTAACATCCGAAATGTTGATCATCTTTACAGTCTAAGTAGGTCTAGCCATGTTAGCCCGTCCCTCCGTCCATCTGTCCATCCGCATGTGGAAATCACGATGGCGGCCGAACGGGTGAAACTAGATACTTGGAATTTTCCACTCAAATTTCTAATGTAGGTCATTGGGCCATATCTGTGCAAATGGGTCACATCTGTTCAGATTTGGATATAGCCTACATATAAACTGATCCATCAATAGGACTTCTAAAGCCTAGAGGGCGCAATTCTTACCCGATTTGGCTCAAATTTCGCACACTAACTTCTACCATAACCTTCAACATTTGTATCAAGCATAGTCTATAGTATAGACTGAAGCGGTTTATGGCCTGATATAGCTCTCATATAAACCGATCTCATAAATGTACTGCTAGAGTTCGCCATTCTTATCCAATTCCTCAGAAATTTTGCGCAAAATTTGTGCCAAGTTTGGTCAGAATCGGTTCATCTACATTCTTTGACACCCAGTTTCGAGATATCGCTCTCCATTTGATCACTCCATAGGAGGTTTGGTCTTTCGTTAGGAATTCTTGGGCCCCTAAAAGCTCTAATTTTTAGGCGATTTGGCTGAAATCGGATATTTGAAGTATTTTTATTCCCGATCCCCATGGAAATGGAAACGCGTCCAAATGACTTGTTCAGCCCTGAGAAACCTAAAACCTTACATGATTTTTATACCCTCCACCATAACATGGGGGGTATACTAATATCGTCATTCTGTTTGTGACTACTCGAAATATTCGTCTGAGATCCCATAAAGTACATATATTCTTGATTGTCGCGACATTTTATGTCGATCTAGCCATGTCCGTCCGTCTGTCCGTCCGTCCGTCCGTCTGTCTGTCGAAAGCACGCTAACTTCCGAAGGAGTAAAGCTAGCCGCTTGAAATTTTGCACAAATACTTCTTATTGGTAGGTAGGTCGGTTGGTATTGTAAATGGGCCATATCGGTCCATGTTTTGATATAGCTGCCATATAAACCGATCTTGGGTCTTGACTTCTTGAGCCTCTAGAGTGCACAATTCTTATCCGATTGGAATGAAATTTTGCACGACGTGTTTTGTTATGGTATCCAACAACTTTACTAAGTATGGTTCAAATCGGTCTATAACCTGATATAGCTGTCATATAAACCGATCTTGGATCTTGACTTCTTGAGCCTCTAGAGTGCGCAATTCTTATCCGATTGGAATGAAATTTTGCACGACGTGTTTTGTTATGATGTCCAACAACTGTGCCAAGTATAGATCAAATCGGTCCATAACCTAATATAGCTGCCATATCAACCGATCTTGGGTCTTGACTTCTTGACTTCTTGAGCCTCTAGAGTGCGCAATTCTTATCCGATTGGAATGAAATTTTGCACGACGTGTTTTGCTATGATATCCAATAACTGTGCCAATTGTGGTTCAAATGAGTTCATAACCTGATATAGCTGTCATATAAACCGATCTTGGGTCTTGACTTCTTGAGCCTCTAGAGTGCGCAATTCTTATCCGATTGGAATGAAATTTTGCACGACGTGTTTTGTTATGATATCCAACAACTGTACCAAGTATGGTTCAAATCGGTTAATAACCTGATATAGCTGCCATATAAACCGATCTGGGATCTTGACTTCTTGAGCCTCTAGAGGTCGCAATTATTATCCGATTTGCCTGAAATTATGTACTACGGATCCTCTTATGACCATCAACATACGTGTTTATTATGATCTGAATCGGCCTATAGCCCGATACAGCTCCCATATAAATCGATCTCTCTATTTTACTTCTTGAGACATTTTACACAGGTCTCCAACATGTAATAATATAATAATAGCAGAGCAAATCTTTTCTTATATCCTTTTTTGCCTAAGAAGAGATGCCGGGGAAGAACTCGGCAAATGCGATCCATGGTGGAGGGTATGTAAGACTCGGCCCGGCCGAACTTAGCACGCTTTTACTTGTTTTTTTTTTCAAACTAATGCTGATATAAACTGAGTGTAAATTTTTAGCAAAATCCATGGTGATGGGTGCCCAGGAATTTTCACCAAAATTCGATTTTAAAAAACAAATTTTAGGAAATTAAATTGAAATAGTTTTATAAGATATGAAAGATGGACACTTCGGAGCAATGGTTGTAATTTTCTATTATTACTACAGTTTTTTTCCTCATTTTTTTCGAAATTCATCGTTTGGTAAAAAATTGGCCTTCATTTTTTAATCAGCTTCCTTTTTGCCTTGCCATTTAAATCTCTGACTATCCCTATGTGATTCAAATACCTTCAAACGCAAACGTTTTCTGAGTTTAGTTTTTGGCAACTTTTTCATTTACCTTGAAAACTTGCTCGTGTGTTTGGGTTATACAGCTGCTATCGCTTTCAGTTTTGTAACAGAACAGCACCCACATATCGCATCCTTTCAACTGTTTCAGGCAGTCTAAAGTTAGCCGTTTCCATATGTCTAAATAGCTTTCATTGGGAGAAGGAAGTTGACTGATAAATGTAGCTTAATATATGTGAGGATGTGTGAACATATTATGGACATTAATGTGGGTGATGAAAATGTCTCTAAACCAAAACAAAATTTCAAAAAATTTTTCTTAGTTTTGGTTTTTCATAGAAATTCGGAAACAATTTCAAAAAACTTTATTTTTACTGAAAATTTTATTAAATTTGATTTGAACTTTTTTTTGAAAATTTTTTCTACGATCAAAATTTTATGAACTTTTCTTTTAAGACAACGTTTTAATGACATATACTTAAAAAACAAAATTTAAGAGAAAATTTTCTTAAAAGGCAAGGTTAGCGTACGTTGAAAAGAAGAACGAATATGTATCAGCCCCACGCCACTATGGACATACCGCTAAGCCAGTAATCAGTTTGTTGTGCACTCTAAATACTAAAAAATAAACCTCGAGAAAAATCTAAGTCAGAAATTCCGTGCAACTCACAAAGTCTCTAATTATTCTTCATCCCACGCATCTAAGTTGGTTACGTTTGATATTGTTTCCCCACTTAAGTGTGTTTCCCCACTTAAGTGTTTAAGTCTGTAAGCCGCGGAAGCCCGGCAATGACATAGGAAATGCTCCAACGTCTCATCACCTTCCCCACATGTCCCGCACGTGCTATCATTTGCCGCACCTATTCGTTATGATGCCAACAGCTATACTGATCTCCTTCTTACTTTCTTTAAGTAATAGCCTCATTTTCTCATAATCCGGATCACCCAGTAGGATTTTCGTCGTTCTAAGGACCGTTTTTCTGTTCCGCGGAGCTACATGCGCTTTTGTTCCCAACGCCCTTAACTTGACCTGCCATGTCCCGAAAGGCTTCGGATTCACTAACTTTACTGATGGCAGTCCTTCACGACCAAATCGTCTGCTGGCACCCAAACGATGAACATCTTGCCGTCCTCAGAAACGTTGTTAATCGCCTTCCCATGTTCCAAGACTATTCGTGATTTTACCGCCTTGGATGTTATTGTCCTGATGGCCAGTTTACTGTCCGTAAAGATGTTCATACTCGACGTACTCTTGTTAACAATATACCACCTCAAGCATTCCATGAACACCTGGATCGCTGCCTGCAGGACCTTATGACAATCAGGAAATCAGAAAAATAAATCGACTGGGTCCTTAATGTAGACTGGGTCCTGGGTCCTGGGTCCTCAGACTTGCTTTTAGTTTCGACATTTCCGTGTAGCATGAATTTCTTGAACTTCCTTCAATTCAAGACCGTGCTGATGGCACCAGTGCCTCAGAGATGGCCTCAGGTGTCGAGTAAGTTATCCACTCCGGCGATCGTTCGCCAAATTATCACATATCGTTGTCTGGTGTGGCGCCAAGCACTGGGCACTTATGGCTTTCCTTTAAGTAAATGCCTCATTTTCTCATTATCCGGATCACTCAGTAGGATTTTCGTCGTTTTATAGACAGTTTTTCTGTTCCGCGGAGCTACATGGGCTTTTGTTCCCAACGCCCTTAACTTGACCTGCCATGTCGCGAATGGCTTCAGATTCACATACTCTTCTGGTATTTCTGCGTTGTTTTGATATTTCTGCGTAGCATGAATTTCTTGGATTTCCGTCAATTCAAGACCCTGTTGCTGGCACCAGTGCCTCAGACCTGACCTCAAGTGTCGACTCAGTTATCCGCGCCGGTAGTCGTTCGGCCAATTCTCACTTATGGCACTGGGCAATTATGGCCTTCGCGGGATGATCGAGAAGGTACAGGGTGTCGCAACAGTGCTAATTTCTGGGGCAAAGAGAAGTGCCCCCAAAGTGTCGCTGAATGTCATTATTGATCTTATGCCTTTGCACCTATGTTGGGTGTGTGGCAGCAAAGATCGGCATCAGACTTAAGTGTCAGGTACATGATGCTCCTCTAACTTAGGCTATTTTTATGTTCTGCGGGGGGATAGTGGTTTATGAGGCGCGATTGATTATAAACCAGGGAGTCCTGCCTTCAATAATGGCTTGGAATTCGTTTTCCCGAAAGGGGATCTCTGGGTAGGGGGCACCCCGCCCTTCCCGTAAACCTTTGTATACAAGGATGGGTCTAAATTGGTTGGGACACTAGAGTAGTTTTCATTGAACTATTTGGAATCAGGGGATCTTAGAGACTTCTGGATGAGTGCAACGTCTTTTAGGCGAAGATATTCGCGATCCTGAAAACATTGGAGACAATGGCAGCCTGATCAGACCGTCACGATATACGTAGACAGTCAGGCGGAACAGGCGGAAGTCTCTGGCGTTGGGCCCCGTGAGGTTGAAACTGGTTAGAAGATTCAAAGAGCTTCCTTGGACCATGGGAAAAGCTGTCAGACTCTGCTGGGTCCCAGGCCATCAATGTGTGGCGGGGAACAAAGCGGCAGGCGAGCTGCCCAGGAATGGATTGTTGATTGCCGCAGATTTTGCTGATTGCCGCAGATCTTGCTGATTGCCGCAGATCAGTAAGACCTCCACTATGCGAGCTTCTTGGTAGGTTACAACGACTGCGCGAATAATACTTTTAGCTGCAAAATTCAAAGAGAATTACTAAGATATCTCTATTCGTTTTTATACCCACCACCGAAGGATGGGGGTATATTCATTTTATCATTCCGTTTGCAACACATCGAAATATCCATTTCCGACCCTATAAAGTATATATATTCTTGATCAGCGTAAATATCTAAGACGATCTAGAGATGTCCGTCAGCCTGTCCGTCCGTCTGTCTGTTGAAATCACGCTACAGTCTTTAAAAATAGAGGTATTAAGCTGAAACTTTGCACAGATTCTTTTTTTGTCCATAAGCAGGTTAAATTCGAAGATGGGCTATATCGGACTATATCTTGATATAGCCCCCATATAGACCGATCCGCCAATTTAGGGTCTTAGGACAATAAAGCCCACATTTATTATCCGATTTTGCTGAAATTTGAGACACTGAGTTCTGTTAGGTCCTTCGACATCCTTCTTCAATTTAGCCCAGATCGGTCCAGATTTGGATATAGCTGCCATATAGACCGATCCTCCGATTTAGGGTCTTAGGCCCATAAAAGCCACATTTATTATCCGATTTTGCTGAAATTTGGGACAGTGAGTTGTGTTAGGCCCTTCGATATCCTCCGTTAATTTGGCCCAGATCGGTCCAGATTTGGATATAGCTGCCACAAAGACCGATCCGCCAATTAAGGGTCTTAGGCCAATAAAACCCACATTTATTATCCGATTTTGCTGAAATTTGAGACAGTGTGTTGTGTTAGGCCCTTCGACATCCTTCGTTAATTTGGCCCAGATCGGTACAGATTTGATTATAGCTGCCAAATAGATTATCCGATTTTGCTGAATTACGGGACAGTGAGTTGTCTTAGGCCCTTTGACATCTTTCTTTGGCCCTGATCGAATCAGATTTGGATATGGCTGCCATATAGACCGATCCCTCGATTGAAGGTTTTGGGCCCATAAAAGACGCATTTATTGTCCGATGTCGCCAAAATTTGGGACAGTGAGTTAAATTAAGCCCCTTGACATAATTCTGCAATATGGCACAGATCGGCCCAGATTTGAATATAGCTGCCATATAGACCGATCTATCGGTTTTAAATTTTGGGGCCATAAAAAGCGCATTTATTGTCCGATGTCGCCAAAATTAGGGACAGTGGGTTGTGTTAGGCCCTTCGACAACAAACAACAAATTTTGCCCATGAACATTCCACTAAGGAACCGGGACAAACTTCGCACATATCAATGAGTGCAGTCCGATTCAAGTTTTAAGCTCAATGATAAGGGGCCTCCTTTTTATGGCCTAGTCCGAACGGTATGCCGCAGTGCGACACCTCTTTGGAGAGAAGTTTTACATGGCATAGTACCTCACAAATATTGCCTGCATTAGGAGGGGAAAACCACCGCTGAAAATTTTTGCTGATGGTCTCGCCAGGATTCGAACCCAGGCGTTCAGCGTCGTAGGCGGACATGCTAACCTCTGCGCTACGGTGGCCTCCAAGGCCTTGGACATCCTCCTGCAAGTTTACTCAGATCGACCCAGATTTGGATATAGCTGCCATATAGACCGATATCTCGATTTAAAGTCTTGACCCCATAAAAGGTGCATTCATTTTCGACATCCATGTGGTATATGGTTCAGATCGGTTAATTTTTAGATATAGCTACTAAAAAGACCAATATTTTGTTATACACAATTGAAGAATGACTTGTACTTATTAGTATTTGGTCGAAATCGGAATGGGATATAAGGTATGGAATTTTCACAGGATTTTGATGAAAGGTGGTTGGGCCTGGCCGAACTTAACGCCTTTTTACTTGTTTTTTTTTTTGGAAATCGCACCAAATTGTTGGGTGCCCCAAAAATTTTTCGAAGTACCGAGGTGACCAAGTTAAGGGGCCTACCAAAAGACGCCCGGACAATCTAGGGACTTGAGCTCTCTAACACCTTAGCTCTCACCATTCCAAATTTTAAAGGGATATCTTTACCCGTTCTCAAACGGCATATTTTTACTATTCTTTTTTTTTCAGTTTTCTCCCACGGTGCGTCGCTTATCCTGGGGATGAGATAGCATGATCCTGGACTGCGAATAGGAGCCTTGTCAGATCTTTGACGTCGCGCTGTGTGCAGAGAGAGGCAGACTTCTGCAGGATGTGTGATGGCGAGGAGGAGTTGAAGGCAGTCGAGCACCTGTTGTGTCACTGATCGGCAATTGCGAGGAGAAAACACAGGATCGAGGGTAAACTTTACAAACCTGGATTGCCTACTGGCTCTTAGTCCTCTTGTTATTCTTGAGCGCTGCAGGGGTCTGAATTGGCTGACTGTGTCATATTCTTAACGGTGGGTTTTTTCTTCTTATCGTATGCATCTTCCTCTTTTCTACTTTCTTTTACGTTGAACACATTGGACCTAAAGTCTCCGAGTGAAGTGGCTAGTAACCGAGATTGCTAGTCGCGTGCCAGTTAATGGCACTGCACCCACCTTACCTATCCCATTCGAAATTTCTTCCATTCCAGAATAAAGGGTGAACTCCTCTTTACAAACCTGGATTGCCTACTGGCTCTTAGCCCTCTAGTCAATCTTGAGTTCTGCAGAGGCCTGAATTGGCTGACTGTATCATATTCTTAACGGTGAGTTTTTTCTTCTTGTCGTATGCATCTTCCTCTTTTCTACTTTCATTTAGGGTGAACACAATTGACCTAAAGTCTCCGAGTGAAGCGGCTAGTAACCGAGGTTGCTAGTCGAGTGCCAGTTAATGGCGCAGCACCCACTTTACCTATCCGATCCGAAATTTCTTCCATTCCTTTCAGGGGTTTCCTATCGTTGCCTTGATACCGCGACTGCATGACCTGCTGCTATCCTCTGTCCATTCTCCCATTGCATTAGATCCCATTAACGCATTGGCTATCTCATATTAGATTGGTATGTTATGGGCTGGACATTATCCTCACGCCCATACCAAGACAACACCGTGATTCTCTGAACCTGTGCCCAGCATCCGCGAGCCTTTTCAGTACGCTCCTGGGTGTGACACTTCCAGTTCAGTTTTCTATCCAACTTTGACATTGTTGGATAACAATATTGTTCTATTGAGGAATCTTGGCGCCTCTCTTGGACAAAGTTCTAATAAAAGTTTGTCTTGAACAAAATTTTATTTAAATTTTATTTATTTTTCATCCTTCTATATTAAAATTGTACTCTAATATCAAATTGCACTCCTTTGTTGAATTTTACAATTGTTTTTCTCACGTATGACAGAGCTTCCAATCCTCGCGAAGGAGGAACTTGTTGTAAAATGCAAACATGAGTTTTAAAAACAAAGTTTCTCTAGAGTTTTACTGCGAAAGAACGTGTGTGTGTGTGTCTAATTCTCACTCTTCTTCGATGGTGGGAATGTTTGTAAACAAGTTTGTGAATGTGTTAGGTGTTGAAGACGTCGCTTTCAATTCCACCACGCTACATGTTTCCGTAGGCGTAGGTGGTGCAATACTACATTTGAATGTATTTGGGGTGAGTGTGTTCATGAGAATGGTTGTGTTTATTGTTGTCTATGACACCTTGAGCAACACCTTCAAGTAAAACACACCGTTACTCGCAACATATTTAAGCAGACGTTGATTTTCCACAGCTGTTGTCTTCTTGGTTATGTGTGAAAGTGTTCGATTGAATGCCAGGGGGGCTTTGAGAGATGTAGGCACACATTTCCACTTTCAATTTTGTGCGGTGTGTTTGTGTTTAATAAGCAGCAGGATGTACTAATGGACATACATTCACACACGTTACTTGCTCCACTTGGCTTTATTATAAACGTTTCTTTGTTGTCCTCGCTGAGCGAATAACAAGCTAATTATCCGTGCTTTTCACACATTTCATTTTAGAAATTAGCAAAGAATTACTGTTATCAAATTACAGATTATACTCGTATTAATCTTTCACCATTGCTCTTAATTGTATTCCAATTAGGTGGAAGTTGGATACGATAATTGATACTAGAGTTTTACATTATTTGTGGAGATTATATTGTTTTATAATATAACGTTTTTTATAAATCATTATAAATTTTTGGGGAAAATAATCACAAGGGGAATTATGGCATAATGGTGAAGACAGACAAACATTAAAACAGGATTTTTTTTAAATTTTGAAATTGTTAATAAACCAATAAGGAAAGGCTAAAGTCGGGCGGTGCTGACTGTATTATACCCTACACCTACCTTTAAACTACAGAATGGGAGCTATTATTATTATTTTGACCCAATTTTGATGGACCTCGCCGAATGTTTCTGATAGGTTATTAGACAAATATGTTCAAATTTCAATAACTGCGATTGCCAATGACAACATTATTACAAATTACCCAAAATCTGACAAACATATATATGGGATAGCTCCCATATCCCATGTATCTAAACTTATTTCGACCAAATTTCTTAGATATTGTGGTAGTTGTCAACGAAGGCTTCTTGCAAAATTTAGGCAAGATTGGTCAATAAATGCGCTTCCTGTGGCTCTAGAAGTGAAAATCGAGCGATGTACATATAAGGCAGCTATATCTAAATCTGAACGGATTTTTATGAAATTTACCAGAAATATTAAGAGTCATAAGAAAATCCTTCCGTCGAAAGAATCGGTTAACAAATGAGCATTTTATTGCAATTTTTTTCCAAATCGGACGAACATACATATGGAAGCTATATCTAAATCTGAATCGATTTCGAATAAACTTCTTAAATCTTGTGGACGTCGTAGAGGAAAGCTTTGTAAAAAATTTTGGCAAAATTGGTCAATAAATGCGTTTGCATAGGGGTCTAGGAATGAAAATCGAGCGATATATATATATATGAGAGCTATATTTTAATCTGAACCGTTTTCTATGAAATTCGCCAGTAATATTTGTTTGTTTCTCTTTCGAGATGAGCTCAATGATCGGAGATGCAAATGGATAGGAACATACACCAACCACTATGTGGAGCTTTTCATCTTTGGTTAGAAGACTTTTCAAACATATTAGGTGTGATGGCTTCAAGGGCCATACGTTGGTATGTTGTATTTGACTCGTATGAATAGCGGAAACGCATCTATGATACAAATTCCACATTAACCACGCTCGACAACCCTGTCTATTAGCTGTACTTTTTCTCAATGCATGTATTTTTGGGTAATGAAAGACATTCTTTCTGTGACAAATTACACTTCTTCCGTACTACACATGATTTTGTGCATCTGTTGGAAGTTGTATTGATGGCTTCGAACGCTAGACAACGGCAACTACTCTCGCTGTTGCTCCGTGTGCCCAGGTTCAAATCGTGGCCGGGCTCTGCCGATTTTTTTTTATTTTTCATGATTTTTGCGTGTTACGGCGAAATTAATTAAATTTTACAATTTTTGTTTGTTTCTCTTTCGAGGCGAGCTCAATGATCGGAGATGCAAATAGAAAAGGAAAGCCAAAGATAGCAACACACACCAGTAATGTTGAAAGTCAAGAAAAAATCCTTTCTGCCAAAATCGACAGAATCGGTTAACAAATGACCACGTTATTGCAATATTTCTCAAAATTGGACGAAAATATATATGGGAGCCACACCCAAATCTGAATGCCAATTTCAATAGGCATTTTGTCTCTAGACCGAAAAACATGTCTCTACCAAATTTTAAGGCGATCGGACAAAAATTGCTGCCTGTACTTTGCACCCAAATTTATATGGACAGATAGACGGACAGACAGACAGAAGGACAGACAGACGGACAGACAGACGGACAGACAGACAGACGGACAGACAGACAGACGGACAGACAGACAGACAGACAGACGGACAGACGGACAGACAGACGGACAGACAGACGGACAGACGGACAGACAGACGGACAGACAGACGGACAGACAGACGGACAGACAGACGGACAGACAGACGGACAGACAGACGGACAGACAGACGGACAGACAGACGGACAGACAGACGGACAGACAGACGGACAGACAGACGGACAGACAGACGGACAGACAGACGGACAGACAGACAGACAGACAGACGGACAGACAGACAGACAGACGGACAGACAGACGGACAGACAGACAGACGGATAGACAGACGGACAGACAGACGGACAGACAGACGGACAGACAGACGGACAGACAGACGGACAGACAGACGGACAGACAGACGGACAGACAGACGGACAGACAGACGGACAGACAGACGGACAGACGGACAAACAGACGGACAGATTCTGAGTCGATTCAGAAAGTGATTCTATGTCTATCGGTGTACTTATCTACGGGTCTATCTCTCTTCCTTCTGGGTGTTACAAACAAATGCTCTAAGTTATAATACCCTGTACGACAGTTGTGGTGTAGGGTATAATAATAACAAGTAAAAAGGCGTTAAACCACCTTTCTGTGCATAACCTTACATCGAGAGATCGGTCTATATGACAGCTATATCCAAATCTGGACCGATCTGTGACAAATAGAAGAAGGATGTCGAAGGGCCTAACACAACTCACTGTCCCAAATTTCGGCGACATCGGACAATAAATGCGCTTTTTATGAGCCCAAAATCTTAAATCGAGAGATCGGTTCATATGGCAGCTATATCCAAATCTCGACCGATCTGGGCCAAATTGAAGAAGCATGTCGAAGGGCCTAACACAACTCACTGTCCCAAATTTCAGCTACATCGGATAATAAATGTGGCTTTTATGGGCCTAAGACCCTAAATCGGCGGATTGGTCTATATGGGGGCTATATGAAGATATAGTCCGATATAGCCCATCTTCGAACTTAACCTGCTTATAGACAAAAAAAGAATCTGTGCAAAGTTTCAGCTCAATATCTCTATTTTTAAAGACTGTAGCAGACGGACATAGCTAGATGGTCTTTGATTTTTACGGCGATCAAGAATATATATACTTTATAGGATCGGAAATGGATATTTCGATGTGTTGCAAACGGAATGACAAAATGAATATGCCCCCATCCTTCGGTGATGGATATAAAAAGAAGTACAAATGTGCTAAGTTTGATTGGACAGAATCTTTGGAACCCACCACCGTAGAGACTAATCAGGAGATCAGGTTATAGACCAATCTGGACAATGCTAACCATGAATGTTGGAAGTCATAATAAAACACCATGTACAAAATGTCAGTCAATTCGGAGGACAATGACGGCTTCTGGGGGCCCAAGATGTCAAATCAGAAAATCAGTTTATATCGGAGCTATATTAGGTTATACACTTATTTGCACCATACTCATCACGATTATAGGAAGTCGTAGCAAAAATTTAATTGCTAAATTTAAATTTAAGGATAACGATTTTGTGTTCTAATTCTTCAAGATGTCAAATCGAAGGACCACTGTATATGGGAGCTTTATCCAAATCTGAACCGATATAGTCCATTTGCTATCCCCAATGACCTACATTAATAAGAAATGCAAATTGCAAATTTTGCCCATGAACAACAACAATGAGTGCAGTCCGATTCAAGTTTAAGTTTATAGCCGAATCCGAAGTGATTCGGTGGCCTTCGTACATCAATATGGAGTATCTGTGCAAAATTTCTAGCTGATATCTTTATTCGTTGCACCGCTATCGTGATTTCAACAGACGGCGGGACAGACGGACATGGCTAGATGGACTTAAAAGACTATCAATGCCTTTTAGGGTCGCAGAGCAATGACTAGGTAAATCTACCCCTATTCTATGTTGCTAAGTTCGGCCGGGCCGGAATTTGGGTACCCGCTAAAAATTTTACCTTATTAACTCAATTTGAATTTGTTTTATTTTGCAACAATAAAATCGGGAATTGATTGCGGCTTCTATGTCCTCCAGAATTCATTGGAATAATGAGGTTGATCGAAGGTTTATCATAACGGAATTTGTGGTCGAGAAAGCCTTGAGGAGCTTCAAACCATTTAAGACACCCGGATAGGAAACCTGGAAGGAGGGGAATTGGTTTCCGATCGGATACCTGAGACGAACCTTGAGGTCGAGTGCGAGGCATTGCTGTCAGCGGCACAATCTTGTGCTGACGGAACCCTAGTATTGCCGTCCGGAGGATCATGTTACACGGATGGATCAAAGCTAGGGGAAAGAGTGGGTCTGGGAGTCTACATAGATCTGTTTATCTGTTTTAGACTGCCTGACTATAATACGGTCCTGCAGGCAGAGATCGGGGTGATCACGGAATGCGTGAGGTGGTGTGGTACTAACACGATGACGTCGAGTGTGAACATCTTTATGGAAAGTAATATTGCTATAATAGCAATACCAACCAGTTGAAGTATAAGAAGGAGATTAACGGCTTCTCTAAGGATGGCAAAATCCGCATCGTTTGGGTGCCGGGCCATAACGCAGTAAAGGGGAATGAAAAGGCAGACGATTTGGCAGAGAGCTGCCGTCGATAAACTTGGTTAACCCGAAGCTTTTCGGGTCGGCGCAGTTCGATATAAGGGCGTGGGCGACAAACTCTGTGGAACAGCGAAACAGTCGGTAGGACGGCGAAAATCCTATAGGGTGATCCGGATCGTGAGAGAACGAGGCTACTGCTGAAAGGAGATAAGAAGGAGGTCAGTATAGCTTTTGGTGTCATAACGGGACACATAGGACTACGAGCTCACTTATGCAAAATCATTGCGGCAAGTGATGGCATATGTAGGGCATGTGGGGAAGATGATGAGACGTCGGAGCATTTCCTATTCCATTAAATTCCATTCCTATTTCCATAAAATTCACTAGTAGTGTAGGGAGTCGTAAAAGCGTTTTTAAAACCATTCGCTTGTTTTAAAGTTATAGCCGATTGAGAATAATTTTTTGCTAACAAATTTGAATCCTGAAAGGATTACTTAGTGGGAAGTTCATGGGAAATTTAGTAGTATATTCAAAGTCGCCAGAGGTATTACCATAGTGCTGGTATCCTAATAACAGATAACAAATAAAGCTACAACTGCTCAACCATCTCCTTTAAAGACTTGCGCCGGTCGGGTGTGGTTTTTGATTTCTGGACAACATTGTAAATATAATTAATGACAGCCTGGTGATCTCAGAAGATATCACTGTCGTTTAGATATCATTTAGGCACTTCACTACTATCTTCTCGATATACCCAGTCCTAGTTCTTTGGAGTGCACCATAGGGCTCAAGTGGTCTTCAAGTATTGTTTAAGCCTGGCCACTTCATTAATATCCAACATTGGCCTCAGTTTCTTTAATATGGGACTTAGGGTCAAGACTTTCCTAAATTTCGTGTTACTAAGGGAATGCCTCAAATGGTCTCTACACTAAGTCTGCCAGTTATACTACAAACAATTGGAGACTGGTGATTTCCTTTTCTTTTTGCCTTACAATTTGCCTTAGCCTTTAATTTGTGTTCAATAGTTTCTTTATTTAGTTTGCTCATTTGTTTGTTTTTTGCCGACTTATTTATTTATCATAATTTTGTTTGCATTTTCAGCCCACCCCAATATAACCTTGGCAAGCATGCTGACACCATATTTCAACAACGTCTTTATTAGTCACGCATGCCTCAGCTGTGACACAATTGATCAGAGCCCCCAACATAATAAAGTCCTTAATGTATTATGTACTCATAATTTCAACGCGTCCTTATTAATTTGTGTGTGTCCCCTCCTTATTTACTTAAAAACGTATTTGGCAGCACACGCCTACACCGAAAGTCATTATACCACAATGGCAAGAGCAACAACAAGAAAAATTATGAATTTGTATGTGCTCGCATGTTTCATGTGCCACCGCAGATCAAAAACACCTAGTGCCCTAATAAAATTATAAAAAAAAATCAACCAACCAACAACAATTACAGCAACAGCCTACAGGCTAAAGAAAGCAAGGTTGGGGGGAAGATGCAAAACAAACAGCCGACATAAACGTCAACTCCCTATATGACCTTCTTGTTTAGGCCCTAAATCAACCACTAAATCACATACTTTAGAGATTTGCCATGGACTCGTATATCATTAGGGAGCAGAAGCAGCAGTAGCAATGGCAACATAAGTATTAGGGCTCATACAGCATACACCAATACACTCCCACATGCCAACCAACACAATCCTGTAGAGCATACACCAATACCAATACCTCAGCAAGCATGCCAATGAGAATAACAACAATAATAGCAACAAAGCTCATGTCAACATTGGATCCAACAGCCAAATGACAAATAAAAAGAAGGGAATATTTTTAAGACAACCCTACAACTCAAACCAAATGGCGCTCTACGAAGATGGTATGAAAATATGAGGAAAGAAAACTTGAAACTTTAGAAATTAATGAAAATGAAATCTTTCTATTTGAAAGCTTCTAAACTTTTTAGGATATAAGAACCATATTTGCCTGAGTAAGATTTATAATCATAAAGTTAGTGAACAACAATTAGAGTTAAATTTCAAATTGAACTTAAAATTTGCAATTGTTAATTAAACCTCATATTATGGTTCATCGGGCAAAAGTCCATAACTTCGCTTCTAAAAGGAGTTGTTTAGTTTTTTAAAAGCCAGTTGCAGACCAAAAAAGAAATCTATTATATACCACAAAAAAGTTCGGCTGGGGCGAATCTTGTATACCCTCCACCATGTACCGCATTTGTCAAGTCCTATGTCCAGTATCTCTTTATAGACAAACAAAGGACAATGGATAAAAATTGCCATGCTATTGGAGCCATATCAGGTTATGGACAGATTCAGACCATACTTGGTTTGTATGTTGGAAACCATAGTAGAAGTCATTGTGCAAAATGTCAGCCAAATCGGATAAGAACTTCGCCCTCTATAGGCTCAAAAAGTCTAATAGGGAGATCGGTTTATATGGGAGCTATATCAGATTATAAACCGATTCAGACTATATTTGGCACGCATGTTGAAGGTCCTATGAGAAGTCTTTGAACAAAATTTTAGCCAAATTGGATAAGAACTGCGCCCTCTATAGGCTCAAGAAGTATAATCGGGAGATCGGTTTATATGGGAGCTATATCAGATTATAAACCGATTCAGACCAGATATGGCACGCATGTTGAAGGTCATAAGAGAAGACTTGGTACAAAATTTTAGCCAAATCGGATAAAAACTGCGCCCTCTATACGCTCAAGAAATATAATCGGGAGATCGGTTTATATGGGAGCTATATCAGATTATAAACCGATTCAGGCCATTGAAGGTCATAAGAAAAGACTTTGTACAAAATTTTATCAGATTATAAACACGCATATTGAAGGTCATAAGAGAAGTTTTTGTACAAAATTTTAGGCAAATCGGATAAGAATTGCACCTTCTATAGGATGAAGAAGTATAATCGAGAGATAATTTTATATGGGAGCTACATCAGGTTATGAACCGATTCAGACCATATTTGGCACGCATATTGAAGGTCACAAGAGAAGTCTTTGTACAAATTTTAGCCAAATCAGATAAGAACTGCGCCCTCTATAGGATGAAGAAGTATAATCGAGAGATTATTTTATATGGGAGCTACAGCAGGTTATGAACCGATTTCGACCATTCTTGCCATAGTTGTTTCAAGTCAAAACAAAAGACTTCATGCCAAATTTTAGCCAAATCATATAAGCATTGCGCCCTCTAGAGGCTCTATAAATCAAGATCCAAGTTCGGTTTCTATGGCAGCTACATCAAAACATGGACCGATATATCCTATTTACAATCCTAACAGACCTACACTATTATAAAGTATTTGTGAAAATTCCAAGACACTAGCTTTACTGCTTCGAAAATAAGCATGCTGTTCCACACACAGACAGACGAATAGACTTAACAAGTAAAAACATGCTAAGTTCGGACGGGCCAAATCTTGGAAACCCACCACCATGCATTCCAGTTGAAATACACAGAAAACAAATTTAGTTGACAGCCATTATTTTACCCTGCGTGCCACATTTATGCCAAACCAAGCAAAAATTTAAGCTACTAAAAAACGAATAGGGATAATCGAGAAATCGGTTTATGTGGGAGCAATATCAGGGATCACAGTAGCGCAGAGGTTACCACGTCTGCTTATGACGCTAAACGCCTGGGTTCGAATCCCGGCAGGAACATTAGAAAAATTTTCAGTGGTGATTATCCCCTTAATGCTGGCGACATTTTTGAGTTACTTTGCCATGTAAAAATTCCTCTCCAAAGAGGTGGTGCGCTGACGACATTTTTGAGGTACTTTGCCATGTAAAAATTCCACTCCAAATAGGTGGTGCTCTGCGACACGCCCTTTGGACTCGGCTATAAAAATGAGGTCCCTTATCATTGAGCGTAAAATTGAATCGAAGAGCACTCATTGATTTGTGAAAAGTTCGCCCCAGTTACGTAATGGAATGTTCATGGGCAAATTTGCATTTACATATCAGGTTAAAGACCGATTTGAACCGTACTTGGCACAGTTATTGAACGTCGTAAGTGAATACGACGTGCAAAATTTTAATCAAATCGGACACAAATTACTGCTTCCGGGTGCTTACGATGTCAAATCGGTTTATATGGAAGCTATATCAGGTCGTATACAGATTTGGATCGCGCTCCTCACAGTTGTTGGAAATCATAACAGAACACCATGTGCGAAATTTAAACCCAATCAAAAAATAATTGCAGTTCTTAGGGGCTAATATGACAAATCGGGAGATTGGATTATATGGGAGCTATACGGTTGCCTTTTATATTTAAGGATTGGACCACCCCAGTGTTGCAATCGTAAAGCTTGGTATTTTTGAGGTTATACGTACTCAGAACGTTTTGACTTTCGAGCGCTATTTGTGTTGTTTACAGTAACTTAAAAGATTCATCTCGCCCAAATAATGGAATTAAATCGTGATTAAAACATTTTCGTGGGATTATTTAAGACAACTTTCGAAGTTCCATCAAGGACCAGTGTTTATCGATGGTATGGTAAATTCAACCTAGGTCGTACTTCACTCCAAAACCAATTTCGTGAAGGTCTTCCAAAATCATTGTTGTTCCAAAAAGCATTGATTCTGTGCGCCAACTAATACTGCAAGATCGTCATGTGACCTATCGTGAGATTGAGACAACCTAAGGCATTAGTGGGACCAGCATACATTCAGTATTGCATGAACATTGGACCATAACAAAATTGTTCGCGTTTGATCCCAAACAAATTGTCAATCGCTCAAAAAAAATTCTCGTGTCGATTGGTCGACTGCATGGGTGTTTCAAGATCAGCCAAATCTAACAAAAGTTGCTTGTACACGAAGCACTTTCAAGCAAATGATCGCTTGTACCACTAGAACAACGCAGAACAGTCAATTCTGAGCAGTACTTTACCATTTGTTTGCCAGTTGTCTTCCAAGAAATCAGGAAAACTAACCGCCGAAGACGGATCACTCTTCACCACGACAATGCGATCACCCACACATCGACTTCAAAACTTTATTTTTGAGCACTCACATCGATTTGATGAGTCATCCGCCGTATAGTCCCGCCTTGGCACCGAATGACTTCTTCTTGTTCCCGTACGTAAAAAATAAAATGAGAGGTCAACGTTTTTCGACACCCGAAGTAGCGGTTAATGCGTTCAGAATGCATGTTTTGGAGATACCTCAATCAGAGTGGCAAAAGTGCTGCGATGGGGAATATTTGAAATGCAATAAAGCGATTTTCGATGATTAACCTTTGTTTTTGATCTCTAATCCCGAAATATAAAAGGCAACCCTCGTATAATGATCCTTAGACATTATGGGCCTTTGAATCCGCAATTATTTTTTCACAGTTGTGACTCTGTAATTGCATTCTTTCTTCTGTCAGTTATCAGCCGTTACTTTTAGCTTGCTTTAGAAAAAAGTGTAAAAAAAGTATATTTGATTAAAGTTCATTCTAAGATTTATTAAAAATGCATTTACTTTCTTTTAAAAAATCCGCAATTACTTTTTGGGCAACCCAATACTATCAACTATGGCTGAAATTTTGCGCACAGTGTTTTTTCGTGGCTACCAATTTCTGTAGTAAGAATGTTTCAAATCGGTCCATAACCTGATATACCCATCTCTTGATTAGTCTTCTACGGATTATGGATGCACATACCCTCAGATTTGAGTTGTTGAGCTCCTGGAAGCCGCAATTTATGTTCAATTTGGCTGAAATTTGGCATGTTTCACCATCATTTCCAACCAAGTACGAATCAAACCAGTCGATAAACTGATATACCGATCCTTTTAAAACTTTTGCTCAGTTGGCAAAGTACCCTTGAACCTTTTAACCAAATTCATTTGATCAAATGTTCATGATAGTGGGTTCACAAGATTCTGCCTGGCTAAAATGAGCTCGTATTGATTTATTGTTACTTTAATAGCTTAATTTAATTTTAAGTGTTTTATAGAAATTTTCTCTAAATTAAATTGTTGAGAAATTCGATTTTCGATAAAGTCGATTCTCTTTAATTTCGATTTTAGATATTTTTTTTTTATAAATTCGATTTAATTTTCCAGTAAGATTTTTTTTTTTTTCAATTCAATTATCGATAAATCTCGTATTGGATAAATTGAGTTTTCTCTAAATTCATAGAAGAATTTTTCACATTTATCTCGTCATTCCTTTATGTAGACAATTATGACCGATAAATCTCATTAATACGTTAAACACCCTGCTACAGAACATCTGTTTTTTTTGATGGACTTACCATTATTCTCGGCCTACTTCGCTGCTGTTGGAGGCCACCGTAGCGCAAAGGTTAGTATGTCCGCCTATGACGCTGAACGCCTGGGAAACCATCAGAAAAAAATTTTCAGCGGTGTTTTTCCCCTCTTAATGATGGCAACATTTGTGAGGAACTATGCCACGTAAAACTTCTCTCCATAGAGGTGTGGCACTGCGGCATGCCGTTGGGCCTCGGCTATAAATTGGAGGTCCCTTATCATTGTGCTTTAACTTGAATCGGACTGCACTCATTGATATGTGAGAAGTTTGCCCCTGTTCCTTCGAAGTTCATGGCCAAAATTCGCAATTTGCATTTCGCTGCAAGCTTCCTGAAAAATAAATTTTTAGTAATCCTTGTTAGACCTAGGCCTTCCTCTTTCAGTGTATTTATTTTTTAAATATTAATGTACTCATTCCGTTTGCGACACATCGAAATATCCACTTCGGAGCCTACAAAGTAGATACATTTCGGATCGTTGTAAAATCCTAAGACGAGTGTCCGTCAGTTGTAATCACGCTACAATCTTAAAAAATTAGGATATTGAGTTGAAATTTTACACAGAATCGTATTTTTTCTATACGCAGGTTCAGTTTTGGAATGGGGCACATCGGACTACATTTGGATGTAGCTGCCATATAGACCGATCTGGTGATTTAGAGTCTTAAGCCCTTAACAAGCGCATTTATTACCCGATTTCGCTGAAATTTGGCATAGTGAGTTTAATTAGGCTCACCGATATCCGGACCAATAATGGCCCATATGGGAACATATTTGGATATAGACCGACCATATAGACCGATCTGGCGATATTGGGTCTTGGGCCTATAACACACGCAGCTTTTACACGACTTCACTGAAATTCAGTGAGTAGTATCCAGACTCCCAAAATCTGTCCCGATTATTGTCCAGAGCGAGTCATATTTATATAGCTGCCATCATTAGCGAAGCCAGCACAGCTCTCTGGGAGGGGCTAAAACCTATAGAATATCTATTAAATTAGCAAACTTTGTCGAAAACAATGGAATTTTTAAAATTCTGGGGGGGGGGTTATACTTTTCTTGGGGGAGCTTATAAATATATAGGGTGTCATTCATATAGATAAATGACGCATTTATTACCCGATTTTGCTGAAATTAGAAACAGTGATTTGCATATTTGTATATCGGACGATATTTACATATAGCTGCCATATAGACCGATATATCGATATAGAGTCTTAAGACTATAACGGCCGAACTTAATGCGTTTTTACTTGTTATGATTGAATATTTCTCGACTGCCTTTTATTCAGTCGGCAAAGTCGTGAAAGCTGTTTCAGTAAACTAGCCCTATTTAATGGGATTCGTGTTATATAGACAGAATATTTTCGCCTTGGGGTATGGCGAATTTTCGCCTTGGGGTATTGCATATGTTAACCTCTCCATAGTCCTCCTCTACATTTTATATCCATTTGGGGGTGGGATGCCTCCAAAAACGCTTGTGTCCAAATGAAAATATCAGACTCATAAATTTCTCCCAAAGATCTCGATCCGGTAATATATCCGCTTAGGGTTTTTTTGGGATGGGGCGGCCTTCAAACACTTTACCCCAATTTTTGATACCAGATTTGTGCTGTAGGTCTCCAAATCCCTTTTTTGCACGGTCGGAGATTTATTTACAGAAACCAGACCATAGTTAGGGTTTCGATATTCAACCACTTTTGCATTAGCCTCATTTTCTCTGTCCAAGAGGATTTTATCTTCAGAAGATTCGTTAAGGTTTTGACACGATGGACTTTCTTTTGAAATTTGACGTATCTGAGAGTTCAGTGGCGCCATTATTTCAAGGCGCTGGACACTGTGGGAACCGTCCTTCGTAAAGCCGACCTTTTAATACCCTGCACCACGTTAGGTATGCGGGCTAGGTCGTCAAAACTAAAATTTGCTTAACTTTGAAATATAGAATTTCGACCAAAATCCGTACAAATTGTATGAGTCATGAGGAAATCATTGTGGATAAAAGATCTGATTATGAATGCGTTGTGAGGATCGTTTAACAAATTGACAAATTATTGCAGTTTTAGTCAAAATCGGACGAACTTATATATGGGAGCCATATCCAAATCTGCACCAATTTCGTCGACTACATACACTTAATAGATGTCAAGGCAGAAGACATTGTGCCAAACTTTGAGCAAATCAGTTGATAAATGGGTTGAAATTGGCTATAGAATTACTAATCGGGCGATACATATACAGGGGCTGAATCTAAATCTGCACCAATTCATATGAAATTCGTGAAAATTATGAATCCGCTGTGCCAAATTTTGTTATAATCGGTTAACAAATAACCGTTTTATTGCATTATTACTACAAATCGAACAAAAATATATGTGGGAGCAGTAACCAAATCTGAACCGATTTTTTTTCAATTTCAATGGGCTTTGTCTCTACGCCAAATAAAATGAATGTACCAAATTTGGAGACGATTGGATGCACACTGCGACCTGTACCTTGTACATAAAATTATATGGACAGACGGACATAGCTTAATCGAATAAGAAAGTGATTCTGAGTCGATCGGTATACCTTTCAATGGGCTTATCTCTATTGCTTCTGGGTGCTACAAAAAATGCACTAAATTATAATACCCTGTAACACAGTGGTGGTGTAGGGTATAAAAGTTCATCGTGAGATTATATCCAACTAATTTTTGTCCAAAATTAAAGAAAGAAAGAAAACGGTGCCTGATGCCACACAGCGCAAGTAACAATGGACTTATTGAGAGGCGAGTTCGGTGAACATTTTACATTTCACGTTCGTGACCGGTCAATTGGCTGCCTAGATCGTGCGATATAAAGCCTTTAGACTATCTTTTGTTAGGCTATGTTAAAGCTCAGACAACCCGCTTCAATTGGCGCTTTGGAAGACAACATTGAAGCATTTATTTGTGAGATACCGGCCGAAATATTGGAAAGAGTATGCCAAATTTGGACCAAGTGGATGTCACGGTCAACATTTCCATGAAATAATCTTCAAAGATTAAATTATATCGCTTCAAATAGAGAAACATGCATTTTTCTGAATTTGATGCGTTTTATTTTTTTGAAAAACTTTCCTATAGCTCTAAAAAATCAAACTTTGCAATAGGTTCAGAGAACATGTTGTTTTGGCATACGTAGAACAATGAGGACCACGCCCACCAGGACACTGGAGACTATTCTAGGTATCCGAACCATAGACATACAGATTAAGTGTTAGGCTGCCATTGCAGCTATGAGACTTAAGGCCATGGGAGAATGGATAGAGGATACGAGCGGGTCATACCATCGCGGTATAATCGAATAAAAGAATGGAAGAAATTTCCGATCGGATACCTGAAACGACACTTGAGGTCGAGTGCGAGGCACTGCAGTGGCACAGTCTTGGACTGACGGAACCCTAGTATTGCCGTCCGAAAGATCATGTTACACGGATGGATCAAATCTAGAGGACAAAATGGGACTGGGGTCTACATTGAGAATCCAGGGTCCTGCAGGTGGAGATCTGGGCGATCACGGAATGTATGAGTTGGTGTGGTTTTCACGCGATGAAGTCGAGTGTGAACATCTTTAGGGATAGTAAAATGACCATTAGGGTAAAAACAATCAGGAAGGTAAGGTCACGAATAGTCTTGGGGTGTAAGAAAGAGATTTACGTCTTCGCTGAGTATGGCATAATTCGCATCGTTTGGGTGCCGAGTCGCCACAGTCCGAGTTAAGACCATGGGTTTCGAACGCTTATTTAATACTGTGGAATAGCGAAACGGTCAGCAGAACGACGAAAATTCTATGGGATGACCCGCATTGTGAGAAGACGAGGCTATTACTGAAAGGAAGTTAGGAGAAGGTCAGTAAAGCTTTCGGTGTCATACGAGGACTCATTAGACTACGAGTTTTGTGCAAAATCGATTTGGCAAGTGACAGCATGTGTAGGGAATGTGGGGAAGATGATGAGTATTTCCTGTGTCATTGCCCGGATTTCGCGGCTAACAGACACCGGCACTTAGTTGAGGATACAATACAAGACATAAACCAACTGATAGGAGTGGTATGGAAAACAATTAGGGATTGTGTAAGCAGAACGAAATTCCTAAGGTTACTTTTTAATATTTAAAGCGGACAACTAGCCGATGACTGGCTTAGGTGTATGTCCATAGTGGCATGGGGCGGATTAATATCTGCACCCTCTTTTCAACCTAACCTAACCTTACTACTCACTTAATTCCCATGAACATTCCATTAAGTAACAGGGTATACTTCTCTCATATCAAGTGTGCAGTCCGATTCAAGTTTAAGCTCAATGATAAGGGACCTCCTTTTTAAAGCCGAATCCGTACGACGTGCCGCCTCTTTGGAGAGAAGTACCACCTCACTAGTGTTGCCAGCACTAGAAGGGAAAACCACCGCTGAAATTTTTTTCTGATGGTCTCTCCAGGATTCGAACCCATGCGTTCAGCGTCATAGGCGGGCATGCTAACCCCTGCTCTACGGTGGCCTAAATAGACTTACCTCTACATTATCCTTCATTCGCTTAAGTTAATCAAGCATTCAAATCATTTCGTTTCCTAATACCAAATCTCCAGTTGCTGCCCTCGTTTTGTATTGTAAAAAAAATGTAAGAAGCAAGTAAGAAAACTGACACCTATTTGGTGAGCAACCATTATATGAAGTAAATAAACATAAGCTAACAAATTATATATGTGTGTGTGTGTGTGTATAATATGTGTACATCGTAAGTACGAATGGCTGTGTATGAGCCAAAATTACGACGTCAACAGGAGCAGCCTGTTAAACAGCTGCAATACCTTAAACATGACCACATTTTAGCTTGAAGAGACAAACACAAACAAACACACACCCGCACATGGACTTGTAGAAATGCCTCCACTTTTTTTCTTCCCTATAAGTGTAGGTGTATAATTGTATGTGGTGTATGTGTGTGGAAATGTATGTGGAGTGGCATTAGTTTGTCATACCATTTGTCAAAAAAATTAACCAAAATACACTCCTCCTTCGTTGAGTTAGTGCGCATGCCACAAAAATTTTTTCTGCGGATTTCCTTGTTTTCTGCCATGAAGCACAAAAAGTCCTTCATATATGTATGTGCATATATATGTAATATGGTGTTGGTGTGCTGGTCCTGGTCGTTGTGAAGCACATTGTCCTATTGCAACAAAGCATGAATGAGAAGAAGAACAACAACAAATTGGGCAAAGAATACAATCCACCACGTGGTTGTGAAACCCCCCCAAAGATTTTGAAGAGCACGTGGTGGATTGTAAGTTGACTAAGGCCATACTCTCAAACACTTGTCTGGGCTTACTCTCTCGCTCTCTCTCTCTCTCTGTTTCAATGGTAATCATTGTAATTACGAGATGCTGAATCGTGAATCTACGTTCATAGTGGCTAAGGGGAGAAACGAGCACAGCCGATTTACTCTCGTCTGGTCCATAGACCGTAATCACTGGCCAACGAAGTTCGTGCGATACATGTGTGTGGCTATGTGTCGGTGGCTCTGATGGTCGTTTGTTGATGATGCCTTTTGCCATGGTTGGCTGCCAGCATCAGTTTCAGTTTGCAAACGTCGTTGCTTATATTTGGACGCTTCGTTTCCCTTGTTTTTTTTATGGTGGGGAAGGAATCGTTTGAGGTGTTGGGCCAACGGTTTAACAAATAGTTCAGACAGTAGTGAACAAAAATTTAAATGCATGCTGCATAGTGTGAGTGCATAGATTTGCAAGTGCGTTGGTGTGTGTGTCTGTGAGCTTATATGTGTGTCACTCAGCCAGTCAGTCAGTCAGTTAGTCAATCGTTGTTAATTCAATCATCAACGCATCATCGTTATTTCAATTACAGTCCTTTGGCTAGAACCTGCATATCAAAATGCAAAACCAAGTAGAAACGCAAACGCAAATGAGTATGTGTGTGTGTGTGTTCCCATGTATGAGTGTGTTGTATAGCCATTAACAATTAACAATTGCATACTGAAAGTGTTACAAATTAACCATCACAGTCGAAGAGCGAAGGAGAGGAAAAATAAAATAGAATAATACAACGTCAATTGTCCACATGGTTGCAGTTTCAATTTCAATTGTGCGTTTTTGCATAGTTTCCCCCTTTGCATGCTGATGGATTTTTCCCTTAACCCTTGTCTTACACCCCGCGTAATAATTACTGCTCGTCGCTTCTACCCAAAAAAAACAAAAAAAATCAGCCGCGTCATAATTACTTTTCGCTGTTGGCTGGCAATAGTGGTCGCTAGCGGTTTGGTACAATTTCTGAAATATAATCATAGCGATTAAATGTTATGATTGCTATCGTTATGTGATTGTGTTGCACACTCGTATGAATAGCTATATGTGAAAGTGTGAATATGTGTGGTGGCAGTAGTACATCAATAGCAATAAAAGGCTATATTCGTAGCAAATTAAATGAAGTAAAAATGTAAATAAAATATAAAATTGCATTTCCGTGAAATTGAAGCGACATAAGTGCTTATTACAACAACAATAAAAACAACAACAACATCGAACAATAACAACTGCAACAACCATAGTTTGATGTGAATGCAATTGAATATGAGTGTCATTAAAATTACACAAATGAAAAAAGTAAATAAAGTTTATAACCAAATAAATTACATTTGAATTGTATTTAATGTGTCGCTGCTGCTGCTTCTGCTGCTTCTGTGCCTGAGAAGATCAAGAGTTTCAATTGTAACAAAACAGAAAGTAAAATTATTTTCAGTGGCTTGTGTCTTTGCTAGAAATGAGAAGATGATGTCGGCTAAGATCATTTTAGTTGTGATTTTAAATATTTTCCAAGGTAATTCAAATGTTTTATTCATTTATTTGAAGACACATTCAATTATCGCTGATTCCGATTAGAATAAATGATTTTAGTTAATGATAATATAATTGATAATGATATAATATTTAAAATTTGTAAAAAAAAATAATTGATTAATGATATAAAATTGAGAAAAACTCATAATGCAGTAGGCATAAATATTTTTATCATCTGATAGACCAAATGTAAGATGTTTTTTTAACCGCAAGAGCGAACCCTTCACGACAGATCGCAGTTCTTTGGCCTTCTTCTATAGGCCGAAACTGTAATAGTGAAGGCTATACCATGTATAAGTGAAATTGTAACCTACGGAGCCTAATGTTTTATACCCACCACCTAAGGATGGGGCCATATTAATTTTGTCATTCTGTTTGCAATACATCGAAGTATCCATTTGCAAGCATATAATGGATGATTTTTTAAGAGCTATAAGAAAGTCTTTCAATAAAAAACCAGTAAGGAAGGGCAAAAGTCCGGCAGGGCCGACTGTATAATACTCTACACCTACCCTATAAGTATAATGTGGGGGCTATATCCAATTCTGAACCAATTTTTATACACCTTGACGATCAAATATGGTCAAATAGTAATAACTACGGTTGAGAAATGACAACATTTTTGCAAATGACCCAAAATCTGACGAACATATATATGGGAGCTGTATTTAATTCTGAACCGATTTCAGGCAAACTTTTCAAAATTTTGGCAAGATTGGTCAAATAATGCGCTTGCAGCGGCTCTTGGGATGAAAATCTGGCGATATACATATATGACAGCTATATCTAAATCTAAGCCGATTTCTACGAAATTCGCCAGTAATATCGAGAGTCATAAGAAAATCCTTCCTGCCGAATTTCGAAAGAAGCGGTTAACAAATTACCATTTTATTGCAATATTACTGCAAATCGGACGAACCTATATATGGGAGCTATATTTAAATTTGAACCGATTTTTATGAAATTAACCGGTAAAGTCGTGAGTCATAAGAAAATTCTTGCTGCCAATTTTCGAGAAAATTGGTTAGCAAATGACCATTTTATTGCAGTCTTACTGCAAATCGGACGAACATATATATGGGAGCTATATCCAAATCTGAACCGATTTTTTCGAATTGCAATAGGCTTTGTCTCTCTTGCCGAAGAACATGCCCATACCAAATTTGAAGACGATCGGATGAAAATTGCGACCTGTACTTTGTACACAAATTAACATGGACAGACGGACATAGCATAATCGAATCAGAAAGTGATTCTGATTCGATACTTATAAATGGGTCTATCTCTCTACCTTCTGGGTATTACAAACTAATTCACCAAGTTATAATACACTGTACCACAGTATTGGTGTAGGGTATAAAAACACACAAAATTCAGCAAAATGCATGAAATCTTTATTTGAATCGATAGTACGGTCCATATAATCTAATGTTGGAAGATTGCAAATTTGCCCATGAACATTCCATTAAGGAACTGGGGCAAACTTCTTACAAATCTGTGAGTGCTGTCCGTATTAATTTTAAGATCAACGATAAGGGACCACTTTTTTATAGCAAAGACCGAACGGCGTGCCGCAGAGCGACACATCTATGGGGAAAAGTTTTTACATATGTCGCCAGCATTAGGAGAGGAAAATCAGCGATGAAAAATTGTCTAATGTTCCTGCCAGGATTCGAACCCAGGCGTTCAACGTCATTGGCGCACATGCTAACCTCTGCGCTCCGGTGTTTAAAGATTATTTCATGAAAATGACATAATGCGTCTCAAATGGTCCATCCGCTTAGTTCAATTTTGGCATACTCTTTCTAACATTTCGGACGGTATCTCACGAATAAATGCTTCAATGTTGTCTTCCAATGCGTCAATTGGAGCGGGCTTGTCTGTATAGACATGAGCTTTAACATAGCCCCACCACAAACAGGCTTTAAAATGTACAATCTAGGCGGCCAATTGACCTGTCCCAAACGTGAAATAAGATGTTCATCGAAATCGTCTCTCAATTAGTTTATTGTGTGGCATGTGGCACCGTCTTGTTGAAACCACATGTCATGCAAGTCAAATTTTTGCATTTTGGGCAAAAAAAATTGAATATCATCTCACCATAGCGCTTACCATTCGCAGTTACATTCGATTCGTTCTTCATCTTTGAAGAAGTACGATCCAATGATGCCACCAGCCCATAAACCGCACCAAACTGTGAGTTTTTTTGGAGGCATTGGTAGCTATTGCAATGCTTCTGGCTGATCGTCATTCCAAAATCGACAATTCTGCTTATTAACATACCCATTGAGCTATAAATGAGCTTCGTCGCTGAAGAAGAAGAAGCGCGCGATGAACCTTATTAACAGAGAACGCATAAAAAGTTACCATTTATATGCACGATCTTTGAGAAAATCTAAGGCGATCTAGCCATGTCCGTACGTACGTCTGTCGTCTGTCCGTACGTCCGTCTGTCCGTACGTCCATCTGTCCGTACGTCCGTCTGTCCGTACGTCCGACTTTCCGACTGTCCGTCCGTCCGTCTGTCCGTACGTCCGACTGCCCATCCGTCCGACTTTCCGTCCGTCCGTCCGTCCGTCTGTCCGTACGTACGTCTGTCCGTCCGGCTATCCGTCCGTTCGACTCTCCGTCCGTCCGATTGTCCATCTGTCCGTTAGTCCGTCTGTCTGTTGGAGTCACGCATCAATCTTTAGAGATATTGAAATAAAACAGAATCTGAAACTTTGAACAGATTCTGTTTAGTCCATAGGTAGGTTTAGTTCAAAAATGGGTTATATCGGACTATATCTTGATATAGCCCCCATATAGACCGATTTGCCAATTTAAGGTCTTAGGCCCGTAAAGGCCACATTTATAATCCGATTTTGTTGAAATTTAAGACAGTTGTGTTAGGCCACTCGACATCCTTCTTCAGTTTGGCCCAGATTTGGATATATCTGTCATATAGACCGATCTCCCGATTTAAGGCCTTGGGCCCATAAAAGGCGCATTAATTGTTCGATTTCGCTGAAATTTAGAACAGTGAGTTGTGTTATGTCTCTTGACATCTTCTTATAGCCACTACCTTACGATAAGGGGTATATTCATTTAGTCATTCCGTTTGTAACATATCGAAATATCCATTTCTGATCCTACAAAGTACAGGGTGGCTGATGAATATTGCTACAATGATGAATATTGCTACATTTTTTTTTCGGTGTATGGAATACATTTTTCTTTTATTCATGTTAAATTAAATTAATTATTAAATTATTATTAATTAAATTAATTAATTAAATTAATTATTAAATTATTATTATTAAATAGAAAAAAAGTTATTACATTTTTTTTTGGTAGCGGCTTTCATCAGCCACCCTGTATATATATTTCGGATGGTTATAAAATTTTAAGACGATTTAATGATGTCCGTGTGTCTTTCCGTTTTTCCGTCACGCTACAGTCTTTAACTTTAATAATATTGGGTTAAAACTTGGCACAGACTTCTATTCGCATGCTATATCCAAATACATATCGGACTATATTTGGATATAACTGTCATATAGACCAATCTGGCGATTTGGGGTCTTAAGACTACAACAGGCACATTTATTACCCGATTTAGCTGAAATTTGGCATAGTGAGTTTTTTTTGGCCCGCCGATATCCGAACCAAAAATAGTCCAGATCGGAACATATTTGGATAAGGCTGCCATCAGGGACGTAGCCAGGATTTTATTTGGAGTATATAAAATTAGGCCCGGCTGAACATAACACGCTTTTATTTCCCGATTGCCCTTATATGCCGCACAACAATTCTTGCTATGACTTTCAACATTCATACCAAGTATGGTCTCCATCATTACTTACCCCCATATACATCCCGTATAAACCGTTCTCCCGATAGTAATTTTTCAACCACTAGAACGCGCAGATCTTATCCTTCTGAATCTTAGACCGATATAGGAACCTGAAACTTTTTGCAGTGAGAACCCTAGTAACAGTATTTGGCCCTTCAACATTCATGGTTTTATTCTGCACTCTTAACGAATACACAGACACGACAAGAAGTGCAAGTGCAAGGCGATTTATTCGATTTTTAAATTGGTATTTATATGTTTGAAAAACCTACCAAAAATTGAGGTCAGCCTACCAACCTACCAAGAGAATAAAAACCTACCAATTTTGGTCGGAACATACCAAAAACGGCAACACTACTCGCAAGCTCTACAACTACCTGGCATATCTCAGGTGAACTGTTCAGTGACAGTTGAGGGTGGTTTTTTTAATTCGGGAATATGTTCCGCAGAGATTTAATGGCAGCCTGACTATGTGAGAAGATTAATATGCCAGCCATCGATGTGGCATTATATCTTAGCCATTCCAACACTTCTCTAACTTCAAGGATTTCTGCTTGATACACACTACAGTGGTCGGGTAAGCTTCACGATATGATCAGATATAGTTCTTCAGAGTACACTCCAAAACCCACTTGGTCCTCTAAGCTGCAACCATTCGTATCTCTATTACCAGGGATGTTGTAACTCCAATCGGTTCTATCAGGAATAGTGATACAGTAATTTTTATCAAATAACGGCTCAGGTATTTTGTAATCCCCACTATCTCGAACCTCAGGCATTACATCACACATTGTCCATAGCCGCCACGGAGAGAAAACTCCCTTAAACTCGCAGCAGTGTTCGCAGCCATTTGTCTAGCCAGAATGTCCAGATACATTATGTGTAGCATTTAATTCAGTACATCAGTACATCAGATAGTGTAGTCCTCACTGTGGCTGGATCCAGCTGAGTATTGAACAGTACATGACATTTTACAGCTCTGTCCACCAAACTACAACACTATATAGCAATATAGGTGTTACAACTGCAGTATAAAGCCAGTGCACGACACGCAGTTCAACACCCCAACTTTGCATATTACCATATTGACCGATTCGGATAAAACTTGGCAATGATAAAGGGTGATTTTTTTGAGGTTAGGATTTTCATGCATTAGTATTTGACAGATCACGTGGGATTTCAGACATGGTGTCAAAGAGAAAGATGCTCAGTATGCTTTGACATTTCATCATGAATAGACTTACTAACGAGCAACGCTTGCAAATCATTGAATTTTATTACCAAAATCAGTGTTCGGTTCGAAATGTGTTCATTCACCGTAACGTTGCGTCCAACAGCATCTTTGAAAAAATACGGTCCAATGATTCCACCAGCGTACAAACCACACCAAACAGTGCATTTTTCGGGATGCATGGGCAGTTCTTGCTCTTCACTCCAAATGCGGCAATTTTGCTTATTTACGTAGCCATTCAACCAGAAATGAGCCTCATCGCTGAACAAAATTTGTCATAATTTGAACACATTTCGAACCGAACACTGATTTTGGTAATAAAATTCAATGATTTGCAAGCGTTGCTCGTTAGTAAGTCTATTCATGATGAAATGTCAAAGCATACTGAGCATCTTTCTCTTTGACACCATGTCTGAAATCCCACGTGATCTGTCAAATACTAATGCATGAAAATCCTAACCTCAAAAAAATCACCCTTTAGCTCTCATAAACATGTTCGTCCGATTTGCAGTAATATTGCAATAAAATCGTATTTTGTTAACCGATTCTCTCGAAATTTGGCAGGAGGGTTTTTCTCTTGACTCTCAATATTACATATATCGCCCGATTTTAACTTCTATAATCACAGCAAGCGCGTTTATTGGCCCATCTTGCCAAAATTTTGCAAAACGCTTTCCTCGATGCCTTCCACAATATACACAGAGTTTGGTCAAAATCGATTCAGATTTAGATATAGCTCCCATATATATGTTCGTCCGATTTCCAGTAATATTGCAATAATATGGTCTTTTGTAAACCGATTTTCTCAAAATTTGGCAGGAGGGATTTTATTTTGATTCTCAATATTACTGGTGAATTTCATGGAAATCGGTTCAGATTTAGATATAGCTCTCATATATATATATCGCCCGATTTTAACTTCTAGAGTCACAGCAAGCGCGTTTATTGACCAATCTTCCTAAAACTTCGTACAACGATTTTCTCAACGACTTCCACAATGTCTGTAAAGTCTTTTTCGATATCGGTTCAGATTTAGATATAGCTCCCATATATATGTTCGTCCGATTTGCAGTAATATTGCAATAAAATGGTCTTTTCTTAATTGATTCTCTCGATATTTGGCAGGAGTCATTTTCTCTTGACTCTCGACATTACTAGTGATTTTCATGGATATCGGTTCAGATTTAGATATAGCTCTCATACGTATATATCGCCCGATTTTTACTTCTAAAATCACAGCAAGCACATTTATTGGCCCATCTTGCCAAAATTTTGCAAAACGCTTTCCTCAATGACTGCCACAGTATCTGAGGAGTTTGCTTGAAATCATTTCAGATTTAGGTAAAGCTCTTATATATATGTTCGTCCGATTTTGAGAAATATATCAAAAAAGTGCTCATTTTTTAACCGATTCTCTCGAAATTCAGCAGAAAGGAGTTTCTTATGACTCTCGATATTACTGGTGAATTCCATAGAAATCGGCCAAGATTTAGATATAGCTGTCATATATGTATTGGGTTGCCCAAAAAGTAATTGCGGATTTTTTAAAAGAAAGTAAATGCATTTTTAATAAAAATTAGAATGAACTTTAATCAAATATACTTATTTACACTTTTTTTCCAAAGCAAACTAAAAGTAACAGCTGATAACTGACAGAAGAAAGAATGCAATTACAGAGTCACAAGCTGTGAAAAAATTTGTCAACGCCGACTATATGAAAAATCCACAATGACTTTTTGGGCACCCCTACAGCCACTGCAAGCGCATTGTTAGACCAATCTTGCCAAAATTTTGCACAACGCTTTCCTCGACGACTACCGCATCATTTGAGAAGGTTGCTCGAAATCGGTTCAGAATTAGATATAGCTCCCATGTATACGTTCGTCACATTTTGGGTTATTTGCCATAATGTTGTCATTTGTCAACCGTAGTTATTACAGTTTGAACATATTTGCTCGCCGAGGTCCATCAAAATTGATTCAGAATTGGATATAGCTCCCACTTTGTACTCATGGGGAAGGTGTATGGTATTATACAGTCGGCACCGCCTGACTGTTGCCCTTCCTTACTGGTTTGGAAATAGTAAGGATTTGGACTTGGATCAAGATTCTCACAAAAATTTTTCCCATTGTTCTCTCTTATAGCTGTTGGATATTCTAGAGAATTTTATCAAAATTGTTTAAGATTAGGATCTATATCCTTCCATATATAAGCATCGCCCGACTAACACTTGTACAGGAGCTGCTGTCAGGTCAATAGAGCAAGGGTTTTTTATGAATAAACTCGAATGTAATTTTCAATTGGTTTTGTCCCACATTATGTGACATGTATGGATATTGAATTTCTCGCACTGCCCTATGATTCTCTATGATTTTCAACATCACTTGCAAAACATTCTCCCCTTCCATTGATAGTTTCCAATTTTATTGCCTAATACCATAAATAATTAAAATATTTTTTAAATGTACAAACAAACTATTCCTAGTAGCGATAGAGTTAACCTTTACTTAGTGGTTGTATTCATTTAATAATTCCATTTTAATTGTAACCATTTAATCGGCATTAAAAAGTCAATAAAATATTAGCAGACAATTAAATCGTTCAGCAGCAATGCATGTATGTTGACCCATGGCAATGTGGAAGTAAGTTAATTATATTTGCATATGACTATGGGATCATCATTAAATAATTGCGGTTTTTATATTCAACAAAATAAGCGCGCTGATGTTTGTTATGGTCATGGACATTGTTTACATGGTTGCGAATGCTAGTTAATTATATTCTTAGCCTATCTACATGGTAAATAACATAAATACAAAATAAATTTAAATAAAAGTTTTTTGTTTTGGCATTTTTATATCTGTACCTATATATTGTAATATGTGAAATTTGTGTATAGTTTTTCATTCATGTTCAGGAAGATCAAAAAGTCATAAACTTCAATCTTTTGATACCTATGGTTAGGTAAGAATGGCTGTGTATTTTCTAAACAAATTCACTGAGGCATTTTTATTCCATTGTGATGGCATAGTAGCCACCGGCCAGCCCTCTAGTGGGTATCCAACCCACAACTCCAAGCACGCTACCAATTCGGCTACAACATTTTTATACCCACCACCAGACGATGGGGGGTATACTAGTCAAGCCATTCCGTTTGTAACACCTCGAAATATTGGTCTGCAAACCCATAAAAATATCGTCTCGACTTTCCGAGTCGATCTAGCCATGTGAGCCATGTGTCTTTCGAAATCATAATAGCGGTCCAACGTTGTTGTTGTTGTAACCACATTTTCATGTGGAGGTGGCAATCCTCGTCAAGCTCCTGTATGTGAGCCAGCTCGTACCGGTCTAAAGGACCGATCGCCGCTGGAACAGGGTGGCCATTGGTTATTTAAAGACGCCAACAACTCGCCTAGTCATATCGAGCATCGTTGGCACTCAGTATTTGTGCAAGAGCCGGTGCCACCCGACCTCTAACTGAGACTCACCGGTCGATACCGCTGATTGTCCGCGACTGCAGTTACAGCCAACCCGGATGGAGCATTCCACTTTCCGCAACCTGTGGACGCGCCCGGTAGCTCGCAGCTAAGCTTCTCGTGACAGCAATGAACACCACACATATCGAACCTCAATAATCCCGGTTGTGTGGTGCTCACAGCAAATAGGCCATATCGGTTCAGATATGATGTAGCTCCCATATAAAGTGGACTTGAATTCTTGATCCCCTACAAACCTTTATTGATAATCGATTGGGCTTAAATTTCGTATGTAGTGTTCTGCTACGACTTCCAACATCCGTGCTAAATCGGTCTATAGCCTCATATAGCTTTCATCAGGGACGTAGCCAGGGGGGACCCACCCCTCATTTTTTTTAAATCGAATATAGCAAATTTCTTCTGTTGCTGTGAAATTGGTAAAGATACCTTTCATACTCTACACCACTACTGTGGTATCGGGTATTATAGCTTAGTGCATTTATTTGTAACACTCAGAAGGAAGAGAGATAGACCCATCGATAAGTGTATCGATCGACTCAGAATCACTTTCTGATCCGATTTAGCTATGTCCGTCTGTCTGTCCATGTTAATTTGTGTACAAAGTACAGATCACAGTTTGAATACGATCGTCTTAAAATTTGTTACAGGCATGTTTTTCGATCTAAAGACGAAGCCTATTGAAATTGGAAAAAATCCGTTCAGATTTGGATATAGCTCCCATATATATGTTCGTCTGATTTGCAGTAATCATGCAATAAAATGACCATTTGTTAACCGATTCTCTCGAAATTTGGAAGGAAGGATTTTCTTATGACTCTCGATTGGTGAATTTCATGGAAATCGGTTCAGATTTAGATATAGCTCTCACATGTATATATTGGCCAATTTTAACTTCTGGATTCACAGTAAGCGCATTTATTGGCCAATCTTGCCAAATTTTGCAAAACGCTTTCTTCGACGATTATCGCAATATCGGAGAAGATTGCTCGAAATCGGTTCAGATTTAGGTATAGCTTCCAAATATGTTCGTCCGATTTTGAGAAATATTGCAATAAAGTGCTCATTTTTTAACCGATTCTCTCGAAATTTGGCAGGAAGAATTGTCTTATGACTGGCGACATTAGCGGTGAATTTCATAGAAATCGGTTCAGATTTAGATATAGCTGCCATATATGAATATATCGCCCGATTTCAGTCTCTAGAGTCACTGCAAGCGAATTTATTGAATAATCCTGCCAAAACTTTGTACAACACTTTCCTCGATAACTACCACAATATCTGAGAAGTGTTCGGTTCAGATTTAGATATAGCTCACATATATATGTTCGTCCGATTTTGAGAAATATCGCAATGAAGCGCTCATTTGTTAATTGATTCTCTCGAAATTTGGCAGAAAGGATTTATTTATGACTCTCGACATTACCGGTGAATTTCATGGAAATCGGTTTAGAATTAGATATAGCCGACATATATATATATCGCCCAATTTTCACTTCTGGAGCCACTGCAAGCGTATTTATTGACCAATCTTTCAAAATTTGGCACAACGCTTTTTTCAACGACTGCTACAATATCTAAGAAGTTTGCTCGAGATCAGTTCAGATTTAGATATAGCTCCCATGTTTGTCATATTTTGGGTAATTTGCAATAATGTTGTCATTTGTCAACCGTAGATATTACAGTTTGAACATATTTTTTGGAAATGTGATACGGATTGTTTAATAACCCATCTAAAAACATCAAAATTGGTTCAGAATTGGACATAGCTCCCACATTGTACCTATAGGGTAGGTGTAGGGTATTATAAATTCGGCACCACCCGACTTTTGCCTTTCCTTACTGGTTTCAAAATCGAAAATTGAAAAAATTCTTCTTCCTCAAAAGCATTTTTTTGAAGATTGTGGATATTGGGAGCAAGAAGTGACCCATCGTCGGTGACATTTGGTCTTAAAGTCAGTGCTGAATTTTGCACTGATTGCCAACCCACGGTTTATAGGCCGATCATAATACTTCGAAGTCTTCAAAGTGTGGTTGCCATTGCGAATATCTTAGTTTTATAGTGAAAGTGTCACGCTAGTGAGAAAGGTGCCAGATTTGTGTTAGTGTCGTAGAGACGTTTTCGCGGTATATACGGTATCAGTACGACCTACCAATGTATGGCCCTTGAAACCGCCACACCTAATATGGCCGATGAGCTATTCTAACCAAATGACGAAAGGCGTCCCATAGTGGTTGTTGTGTGTTGTAATATCTGCCCTTCCTTTTCCATTGCAAAAATCTTCGATCATTGAGCTCGTCTCGAAATAGAAACAAAACGAGAAATTACTTATTGTTCGTTGGAAAAGTTTTTCAAACTAACAAGCAAAATATGTCATTTAAAGAGACTTTTTTAAATAAAATTTTTTCTACAGATAAAATTTCAATTAAAATATTGTAGTAAATCGAGAATTAAGATAAAATCTTAATAACTTTTCGTTTAAAACAATCATAAAAATCTTTTGGAAAACTTATATTGCCATTTGGTGTTTAAAAAGATTGCATTAACCCATTAATGACGAAAAATACCCAAGGATAGAGCTGCCTTGAAAAATTCCACTTCGAGTTAGGAAAGAGGTTGGCCGTCCCGGTAGCCGAGTTGGTAGCGTGCTTGGATTACCAGCGCAGGAGTCGTGGGTTTGATTCCTGCCAGAAACCTTGGTCTGTCGCTACTGTGGCATCACAATGGACTTAAAATTGTCGTAATGAAATTTGGATTGGCGTAAAGTGGACGACTGAAACCAGTTCCAACAATTTTTCCCATAATGTTTGGGGGGAAAATTGGCTTGTCGAAAGTCGACAATTTTTTATATCCCAAAATCAAACGAAAAAAAAATTCTCAAAATTCTTAGGAGTGAAACCATCAAATGTCTTGTTGCATTTGAAGGTTTCTATATTAAAACCCAGATAGGAAATGGAAAAGTCGGGGGGGAGCCAACTATATAATACCCTACACCACCGAGTATACGCAATACTTTCAATATATAGCACTTATATCCAAATCTAGTCACACTTTAATTTTGCATACCTATTGAAATATCGAGCAGAACTTTCTACGAGTTTCTTACGATGGTACCAAAATTGTGGCTCCTACAGCCTTAAAAGTCGAAATGCATACAAGATGTATATGGGAGTTTTATATCGATTTTGATGAAATTTTGCACACGTATTGATGCCACTTAAACCATCTCATGAAAATTTGTGTAGAGATGGGACCAAAATTGTGGCTGCTACAGCCTTAAAAGGCCATATCGGATTAAAAATATATATGGGAGCTATATCTAAATCTGGACCGATTTTTATGGAACTTTGCACACATATGAGGACGTTGAATAAAACGCTCCATGCTACATTTTGTAAGGATGGGACCAAAATTGTGGCTTCTACAGCCTTAAAAGGCCATAGCGGATGAAAAATATATATGGGAGCTATATCTAAATCTGGACCGATATTTATGAAACTTTGCACACATATGAGGACGTTGAATAAAACGGCCTATGCCAAATTTTGTGAAGATCGGACCATAATTGTGGCGTTTACAACCTTAAAAGGCAATATCGGTTCAAAAATATATATGGGAGCTATTGTATATCTAAATCTGGACCGATTTCAATAAAAATTTTGCACATACATTAAGACGTCCAAAAAAACACTTTGTGCCAAATTTTGTAAGGATCGGACCAAAATTGTGCCTTCTACAGCCTTAAAAGGCCTTATCGGATGAAAGATATACATGGGAGCTATATATAAATTTGATCCGATTATGATGAAATTTTGCACACATATGAGGATATGTTAACGTTGAATAAAACGGCCCATGTCAAATTTTGTGAAGATCGGACCAAAATTGTGGCTTCTACAACTTTAAAAGGCAATATCGGATCAAAAATATGTATGGGAGCTATATCTAAATCTGAACCGATTTTTATGGAATTTTGCACACATATGAGGACGTTGAATAAAACGCTCTATGCCAAATTTTGTAAGGATGGGACCAAAATTGTGGCTCCTACACCTTTAAAAGGATATATCGGATGAAATATATATGTGGGAGCTATATCTAAATCTGGACCGATTTCAATGAAATTTTTCACACACATTAAGACGTTCAAAAAAACATTTTGTGCCAAATTTTGTAAAGATTGGACCAAAATTGTGCCTTCTACAGCTTAAAAAGGGTACATCGGATAAAAGATATATTTGGGAGTTATATATAAATCTGATCCGATTCTAGTAAAATTTCGCACATATATTGGGGCGTTAAAAAACGCACTTCGTGCCTAATTCGGTTGAGATCGCACCGAAATTGTGGCTCCTACTCCTTAAAAAGGGCATATCAGATGAAAGATATATATGGGAGATATATCCAAATCTGAACCGATTTCAATAAAATTTTGTAAGCATTTTGGGTCGTTATAAAAAACACTCCGCGCCAAATTTTGTAAGGATCGGACAAAAATTGTGACTTCTACAGCTTTAAAAGGGTACGTCGGATGAAAGATATATATGGGAGCTATACCTAAATCTGGAGCGATTGTTTTCAAAATTAATAACGCTCGTCCTTGGACCAAAAAAGAGACGTATGCAAAAATTTGTGAAAATCGGACAAACAAATGCGACCTGTACCTTGATTACAAGAAAACATGGACAGCCAGACAGACGGACACAGCTAAACCGAATCAGGAAGTGATTCTAAGCCGATCCGTATACTTATCGATAGCTCTAGCTCTTCTCCTCCTTAGCGTTGCAAACAAATTCACAAGTCTATAATACCCTGTACCACAGTAGTGGTTTAGGGTATAAAAAATAAATATGAGACAATAACTCTACATCTTTTTGCAGCAGGTGCTATTTTATGGCACAATCATTAAATCCAGCTTTCTTCGATAAATGGCCATAAAATATTAATAAAATGGCTGTTTTTTGTTGAAGGGGCTCAGGAAATATTTTTTTTTTTTTTTTTCAAAAATCTTTAAGACTCAAAAAATTTAAAACA
Source organism: Stomoxys calcitrans (assembly GCF_963082655.1). Classification (NCBI taxonomy): domain Eukaryota; kingdom Metazoa; phylum Arthropoda; class Insecta; order Diptera; family Muscidae; genus Stomoxys; species Stomoxys calcitrans. Next base: position 106,874,564 of record NC_081555.1, on the reverse strand, counting down.
AGTAGGAGCGTGCTAAGTTCGGCCGGGCCGAATCTTATGTAGCCTCCACCATGGATAGCATTTGTCGAATTCTTTGCTCGGTATTTCTTTTAAGGCAAACAAAGAATAATGAATAAGAACTGTTATGCTATTGGAGCTAGGAGAAGAGTAAAAATAAGCGCAGGAACCGAGCAGAGGCAAACTTCTCACACATCAGTGATTGCTTTCCGATTCAAATTGAATTTAACAATAATAAAGGACCTTTTTTATAGCCGAGTCTGAACGGCGTGACACCTCTTTGGGGAGAATTTTTTAGATCACCATGCATGGTACCTCACAAATGTCACCAGCATTAAAAGGGGATAACGTCCGCCTTAAATTTTGTCCGATGTTCTCCTATAAAAGTTCGAATATAGATGAAATTTTCAGTTAAAAATAAATATTGACCCAGTACTGAAATTCCTATGATTTTTATACCCTCCACCATAGGATGGGGGTATACTAATTTCGTCATTCTGTTTGTAACACCACGAAATATGCGTCTGAGACCCCGTAAAGTACATATATTATTGATCGTCATGTCATTTTAAGTCGATATTGCCATGTCCGTCCGTCCGTCCGTCATCCATCCATCCGTCCGTCCATCCGTCCGTCTGTCCATCCGTCCGTTTGTCCATCCGTCCGCCTGTCCGTCCGTCCGTCCGTCTGTCCGTCCGTCCGTCTATCCGTCCGTCCGTCTCTCCGTCCATCGGTCCGTCTGTCCATCCGTCCGTCTGTCCGTCCGTCCGTCTGTCTATCGAAAATACGCTAACTTTCGAAGGAGTAAAGCTAGCCGCTTTAAATTTTGCACAACTTCTTTTTATTATTGTAGGTCGGTTGGGATTGTAAATGGGTCAAATCGGTCCATGTTTTGGTATAGCTGCCATATAAACCGATCTTGGGTCTTGATTTTTGAGCCTCTAGAGTGCGCAATTCTCGTCCGATTTGACTGAAATTTTGAACGTGGTGTTTTGGTATCACTTCCAACAACTGCCCTAAGTATGGTTTAAATCGGTCCATGTGTTGATATAGCTGTCATATAAACCAATCTTGGATCTTGACTTCTTGAGCCCACAGAGCGCGCAATTTTTTGAAATTTTGCATGAGGAGTTTTATTATGACTTCCAATAACTGTGCTAAGTATGGCGCAAATCGGTACTTAGCCTGATATAGCTGCCATATAAACCGATTTGGGATCTTGACTTCTTTAGCCTCTAGAGGGCGCAATTCTCATCCGATTTGGAAGAAATTTTGTACAACGGCTCCTCTCATGACCTTCAACATACAAGTCTAATATTGTCTGAATCAATCAATAGCTTGATACAGCTCCCACATAAACTGATCTCCCAATTTTGCTTCTTGAGCCCCTACAAGGCTCAATTCTTATCCGAATAAACTGAAATATTACACAATGGCTTCTACAATGTTCAGCATTCATTTATGGTCCGAATCGGACTATAACTAGATATAGCTCCAATAGCACAACATTTCTTATTCAATATTCTTTGCTTCGCTAAAAAGAGATACTGCGCATAGAACTCGACAAATGCGATCCATGGTGGAGGGTAAATAAGATGCACCCCGGCGAACTTAGTTCTCTCTTAGTTGTTCTGAATTTTTTTTAAATTCTTATAACATACACCGAATTGACAAACAATTTTCAATTGTATACGCTTTTATGCCTTCATTTATTGTACTCGTAGTATTGTTACATTTATTATAATGGCTACATCTTAAATGTATGTTATATCTCTGAAATGTTGTGGCTTTTTCAAATATTCAACACTGCCAAAAGTGCATTCAAGGTAACAAAGAAAAAAAACCTGCATTTTGTTCCCATGTACTCAATTGAAAAACAAACAACACACGGCTCGATTTCATGGACAACGAATTTGCCCTTAAATACCAGTCAGTCGTACAATTGAATGAATTCCACTCCAATAATTATTTGTTCATTCATTCGCTAGCTGGCTGGCTGGTTGGTACTGCCGTTTATTCAAATTGTTGTTGAAAGGACGAAAGTGCCAGAGCAAAAACAATGAGTAGCCGAGTAAATATTTATGGCGTTGTTGTGATTTATTCGATGACACAAACATACGTTGGCTTGTACCATTTTCATTGATTTCATATTGGTTTTATCGGAAATCAATTAGTTAAACCCCATTTGAATGCAGTGAAAAATTACGCAAATTTATTTTCAATTATAAACAATCTCGTCGTTGTTGAGCAACGGAAGAGAGGATAAGTAATGGTATGTACAATGTTGCTGGCAATATTTAAAGCCACGAGTAATGTTTTAAGCCGGTTGTGCCTGCAAATGTCCAGGTAAAAAACGGCAATAAAAGATAGCTGTCTTGCACAATCATAGCAAGTGATGACCTAAGTTTGTCATACTTAGGTGCTTCAGGGATTTTTGTGAGGCTGTCCCTCAGTATCTCCCCACATCTGTTAGTCCTTGTGGTGTAGGAGATTTTGTTTTAATTTGATGTTGGGGTAAATTTTCTTCGATATTAATTTTTTACAGAAAATTTCGCCGAAATTTGATTTTCAAAGAAAAAAGTTCCGTTGAAGTTTGAAAATCTAGGAAATCTCTTCGGAATATGACTTTTATAAAAATCTCGCCGAGATGTGACTTCTCTCTTGAAAGGATTTTCTTTTTAATTAAAAAAATCGTCGAAATGTAGTTTTCATAGAAAAATTCACAGCAACCACTAAGCGACGCGTTTCGTCATTTGGTTAGAATAACTCATCGGTCATATTAGGTGTGAAGGCTTCAAGGGTCGTACATTGGTGTGTTGTACTTGTATCCAATTTATTGCCAAAAATCCTCAATGATATAAATACTACACGTACCTCGCCCGAAAACCCTATCTATTAGCTGTTCTTTTCCTAATGCATGTATTTGTGTAATGACAGATGTTTTGTCTACACATTTACACAACTCCCAATGCATACATTTAAAAAATAATTGAATTTCATAGACAATGTTTCCGAAAAGTGATGCTCATAGATCGCTTAACCAGCATTTGATTTTATAGAAAACTAGCCAAACCGGGCCCGCTCCGCTGCGCCTTCTTTATCTCTCTAATATCTTTTGAGGGTGGCGACACTTCGCCTTAAATGCGGATATCGAATTTGTGTCATTGTAGCCTATGACGCTGAACGCGTTCGAATCCTGGCGATAACATCGGACAAAGCGGTATTTATCCCCTCTTAATGTTGGCGACATATGCGAGGTACAATGTCATGCATGGTCATTTAAAAAATTTTCTCCAAAGAGGTGTCGCACTGCGGGACGCCGTTCGGACTCGGCTATAAAAAAAGGTCCCTTATCATTGAGTTTAATCTTGAGACGGCAAGCACTCATCGATGTGTGAAAATTTGTCCCTTCTCGGTTCCGGGTGGTAATGTTCTTCCTTAGGCTAATGTTCTCGTTAGGAGAGGGAAGGCACCTCAGACATTTCGACTCAAATATGGATATCAAATTAATGCAGTATTTCCAAATCCCCTTAAATTTGAGCCCCATATCGCCATTGCCGGTAAAGATGAACCGTTTGGAGGGTGTTTTGGGGCTGGGGCGGCCACTGGCACTTTGCACTGAAAATAGATATCAAATTCGTTCTTTATTCCCAATGGAAATGAAGTTCACTTTAGGAGGTGCTTTAAGGCGTGCCCTAAAATACTTGGCTTTAAAATTGGATGTTAAATTCGTTTCCTACTCTCAAAAACATTTCATTTGAGTCCCATATTGTCACAATGGGTCAAATAATCCATTTGACGTATCTTTAGGAGGAAAAGCGCCACCTAGACTTGATCGCAAATTTTAATGTCATATTCGTAATCTACTCCCTTAAACCTTTCATTTGAGTCCCATATAACCATGGCCGGCTAATATGGCCAGTTGGGGGTGTTTGGGGGTGGGCGACCTCCCATTACTTGGACCAAATTTGTATGCCATATTTGTAATCAACTGCCTAATTCTTTTCATTTGAGCCCCATATTGCTAGGAACGTCGAATATATCTGTTTCGAGAAGTTTTGGGGTTGGGAGGGGGGCCGCTGGGTACTTGGACCCAAATTTTAATACCATATTCGTTTTCTGGTCTTCAATACCATTCATTTGATACTTTTATTGTGCTCATTGAACCACTTTCGGATATGGGTGGCGTTTTTGGGGTAAGGAAGAGGGTCCTCCTCCACCCGATATGAAAAAATTAAATAGCCAATGTTTCCTTCAAGACGAACGTACACAATCTATGAAAATTTTAAGAAAATCGGTTCAGCCAAGTATCATATAGTCATAGTGGGTCTAATGGCGTTTTTGAGGGATGGCGTGACCCCCTATACTTCGATCTCGATAATCTACTCCCGAATACCTTTCATTTGAGCCTCATATCGAAATGAATGTCCAATATGTCTGTTTGAGGGAGTTTTGGGGTTTGGTGCGGCCTGATGGGTACTTAGACTCAAATTTTGAATACCATATTCGTATTCTACTCTCCAATACCATTCATTTGATATCTATATTGTCCCGATCGGTCCATTTTTGATTTTGGAATGTGTTTTTGGTATAAGGGGGAGGGTCGTTCCCCCTTCCGATACCGAAAAAATATACAGCCTATGTTTCCTTCCAGACCAACCTACACAATATGCGAAAATTTCGAGAAAATCGGTTCTGCTGTTTTTCAGTCTATACGGAACAAACAAACCGAGTCCCATACATCAGTGATAGATTTGGGCGTTTTTGTGGGGGTGGGGTAACCCCCTAAACTGCGTCATGAATTTGTATGCCAGATTCGTTATCTACTCCCGCATACTTTTCATTTGATACCCATATTGTCCTTATCGGTGCACTTTTGATTTTGGGTGGTTTCTTTGGCGTAACGTTGGAGGGTGCGCCCCCTTTCATTATCAATAAATTATAAAGCTTATTCCTACTTCCTAACCATATTCGTAATCTACAGCCGAGTACCTATCATTTGAGTCCCATATGGCCATGATCGTCAAATAAACCTTTTTTTAAGGGGTTTTGGGCCTGGGGCGGTCGCCCAGCTAATTGGACCTAACTTTTATTATGAAATTCGTACTCTACTCTTGAAAACCTTTCTATTGAATCCCATATTGTCCCAATCGGTCCAAATTTATTTTTGGGTAGTACTTTTGTGGTAAGTGGGAGGGTCCGCAACCTTAGGGTGATGTGGACCCCCAGAAACGTGGTCCTGAATGGTGGTATGAATTTCGTGATCTACTTTCAAATACCTTTCTTTGAGGCTCATATTGCCTTGCCCCGTAAATATTTATGTCCGATTTATGGGTGTTTTCGGGGTGAGTTGATCCCCAGACACTTGGCCCTGAAAAATATCTGCATCGTGCTCTTTTCTCAAATGCCATTTATTTTATCCCCATTTTGCGATTGGTCAATAAATAATTGCTGTTTGTGGGGTGTTTTTGGGAAGGGGTAGACCACAAGAAAATTTGTCCCGAAAATGGGTATAATTTCATGATCTACAACCCAATACTTTTCATTTGATCCCCACGTTGACCTGGTCGGTAAATATTTCCGATTTAGGTGTGTTTTGGGGAGTGTGGTTGTCTCCCAAACACTTAGCCCTGAAAATATATCAGCATCATGCTCTACTCTCATATATAATTATTTGAACCCCATATTGCCATTGGACTCAAAGTTGGATATCAAATTCGTTTTCTCCCAAACACTTAGCCCTGAAAATATATCAGCATCATGCTCTACTCTCATATATAATTATTTGAACCCCATATTGCCATTGGACTCAAAGTTGGATATCAAATTCGTTTTCTAATCTCAAATACCTTTAATTTAAAACCCTTATTGCAAAAGTCAGTAACTAATTCCGGTTTGGAGTATGGGCTTTAAAAACTATCAATATCGAGACCCAAATTATCATGGTGAGCAAATGCGTCCTATTTGGGGGTGGTTATATTGGTGGGACGACCCTTACACAGTTGGTCTCGAATGTTGATATCACATTCATGGTCCAATTACCTTTCATTTGAGCCCCATATTTTCACAGTCGGCAAACATGTCCCGTTTGGGGGTTAGGGCGGCCACTTAGTGACTTGGCTTTTAATATATATACAGATTCGTGTTCTACTCTAAAAAACATCTTATTTGAGCCTCATATTGCAATGGTCAGCAAATACTTCCTACACTTTTCCCGAATATTGATATCAGATTTGGGCTTTACTGCCAAATACCTTTTATTTAAGCCCCATATTGCCATGGTCAGTAAATAAGTCCTGTTTGGGAGTGTTTTGGGGAAGGGGTGGACCCCCAGAAGCTTGGTCCAACATTTGGATATCAGATTCGTATTTTACTCGCAAATACCTTTCGTTTAATCCCATATTGCCATGGTCGGTAAATATGTCCGATTTAAGGGTGTTTTGGGGGTTAGGGTGGTCCCTCAAACACTTAGTCCGACAATTGGATATCAGATTTTTTAATCTTAAATACCTTTCATTTGAGTCCATATTGTCATGATTGGTATATATTGGGTTGCCCAAAAAGTAATTGCGGATTTTTTAAAAGAAAGTAAATGCATTTTTAATAAAACTTAGAATGAACTTTAATCAAATATAGATTTTTACACTTTTTTTCTAAAGCAAGCTAAAAGTAACAGCTGATAACTGACAGAAGAATGAATGCAATTACAGAGTCACAAGCTGTGAAAAAATTTGTCAACGCCGACTATATGAAAAATCCGCAATTACTTTTTGGGCAACCCAATATATATATGTATTTGGTCAGTTTTGGGGGTGGGGCGACCCCCTTAGGTACCCCATCCGAAATTTGAATACCAAATTTTTATACCCACCACCGAAGGATGGGGGTATATTCATTTTGTCATTCCGTTTGCAACACATCGAAATATCCATTTCCGACCCTATAAAGTATATATATTCTTGATCAGCGTAAAAATCTAAGACGATCTAGCCGTGTCCGTCCGTCTGTCTGTTGAAATCACGCTACAGTCTTTAAAAATAGAGATATTGAGCTAAAATTTTGCACAGATTCTTTTTTTGTCCATAAGCAGGTTAAGTTCGAAGATGGGCTATATCGGACTATATCTTGATATAGCCCCCATATAGACCGTTCCGCCGATTTAGGGTCTTAGGCCCATAAAAGCCACATTTATTATCCGATTTTGTTGAAATTTGGGACAGTGAGTTGTGTTAGGCCCGTCCACATCCTTTGTCAATTTGGCTCAGATCGGTCCAGATTTGGATATAGCTGCCATATAGACCGATCCTCCGATTTAGGGTCTAAGGCCCATAAAAGCCACATTTATGGTCCGATTTCGCTGAAATTTGGGACAGTGAGTTGTGTTAGGCCCTTTGACATCCTTTGTCAATTTGGCTTAGATCGGTCCAGATTTGGATATAGCTGCCATATAGACCGATCCTCCGATTTAGGGTCTAAGGCCCATAAAAGCCACATTTATTATCCGATTTCGCTGAAATTTGGGACAGTGAGTTGTCTTAGGCCCTTTGAAATGTTTCTTTAATTTGGTCCAGATCGGTTCAGATTTGGATATAGCTGCCATATAGACCGATCCTCCGGTTTAGGGTCTTAGGCCCACAAAAGCCACATTTATTATCCGATTTTGATGAAATTCGGGACAGTGAATTGTGTTAGGCCCATCGACATCCTTCGTTAATTTGGCTCAGATCGGTCCAGATTTGGATATAGCTGCCATATAGATCGATCCTCCGATTTATGGTGTAAGGCCCATAATAGCCACATTCATTATCCGATTTTGCTGAAATTTAGGACAGTGAGATGTGTAAGGCCCTTTGACACATTTCTTCAATTTGGTCCAGATCGGTTCAAATTTGGATATAGCTGCCATATAGACCGATTTCTTGATTTATGGTTTTGGGCCCATAAAATGCTCATTTATTGCCCGATGTCCCCGAAATTTGGAACAGTGAGTTAAGTTAAGCCCCTTGACATACTTCTGCAATATTGCACATATCGGTCCAGATTTGGATATAGCTGCCATATAGACCGATATCTAGGTTTTAGGTTTTGGGGCCATAAAAGACGCATTTATTGTCCGAAGTCGCTGAAATTTGAGACAGTGAGTTTGGTTAGGCTCTTCGACATGTTTATGCAACTTGGCCCAAATCGGTCCAGATTTGGATATAGCTGCCATGTAGACCGATATCTCGGTTTAAAGTCTTGGCCCCATAAAAGGCGCATTTATAATCCGATTTCACTGAAATTTGACACAGTGACTTATGTTCGGCATCCGTGTCGTATATAGTTCAGATCGGTATGAGGTATATGAGTATAAGGTATGAAATTTTCACCGAATTTTGATGAAAGGCGGTTTACATATATACCCGAGGTGGTGGGTATCCAAAGTTCGGCCCGGCCGAACTTAACGCCTTTTTACTTGTTCTTTTTAGGTTACTATAAGAGAGCACACAAAATTTGGCTTAAATCGCGCCACCCATTTCCATGATCTGGCGTTTCTGAAAATTAGGGTATAGAGGAGGGTCCGCGTCCCCCCTTTCCCTTATAGAACTGTCAAATAAATTTATTTCAAATCTACATTAATTTTTGTGAATAAGGCAAACAGATTTTATCGAAATGAAATTTTCTTTCTTTCATCATTGATTTTTCAAATAATTTCAAAGGTTTTCATTGAATTGATGTACCATAGCAAAAGAAGAAAATTGTTTGATTATTTATGACCGCATAGATAAAGCCATTTTGCTTTCCACCGAGCAAACACCACAATGCTTCACCTCAAATTATTTAAATTCAATTTTGAACATTTCGTGCATTTTATTGGTTTGCACTTAAGCGGCATTAAATTCTGAAAATGAATATTTTTGTATGTCATACTCTATAAATAAACGCAAAGTGGTCATTGCAATTGCAAAAGAGTTGCAGCCATGACTCCACCTTTGCATACATTTGCTGGTGGTGGCGGTGGCGGCGGCGGCATTGACGGCTTAAGAGTTTTTAATATTCCATTAATGTTTTCAATATTCATCAGTTTATCACTTGTACACGGTTTAATTAATGCATTGAAGGAGTTAATTATTTTAACACTTGTTTCTATAGTCCCTTGGCTGTCTGCCGTCTGTTGTTGTCCATTTTTATGCTGTCGGCTCTTGGCTTTGGGCTTTTATTGGTGCCACTTTTTATTTATTGTCAAGCAAGGCAGATAAGTAAAATCCCTTAAATAATTAAAAATAAATGAGACAGTAATTTGAATACAAGCTTATGAGCATTTAATGGGAAAATACGTTTTAAATATTCCAGCGATTGAAGGCTGATCATTTAAAGAAACATTAACAGAAAATCTGATTTTTCAATGAAAGTTTGTTTTTGGAGCAATTTATGGAAATTTTGTTCTTAGGGAAAATGTGTCTTCAGAGAACATTTCATAAAAATTTTGTTTTTTGGAGAATGTTTCTTCAAGTCTTTCTCTTGTAAAAAAATTAACGTTTTTCGAACTTTTTGATGTTTTGTCTGGCAATTCCAGTTATTTAACTGACAAATTTTTAATAAAAATTGAAAAAAAAATAAATTTTTTTTAAATGATTAGTGCTGGTTTTAAGATATTTGTAAAGGCGTTCGGATTTTTAACCCGTCTTATGCAGCTATGGACATAAATATCTCTAGGCCAGTCATGGGCTTGCTGTGCGCTCTAAATCATGAAAAGTCAATCTATACAAGAAATTCCCAAATCGTATTCCTATTTATGCCCTAATTGGCTTCCACAATATATGTCGCCCACGCCCCTTAACTTGGACTGCCTTGAAAAACTTCACAATCATGAGGTTTATTGATAGCAGTACTTTGGCTCTTGCAGTCAAGACATCTATCCTTTTTTTCTCTTTCTCTGCGATGGCCCAGCACCAAATCGATGGGGATTTTGCCATACTTAGGGAAGATAGTGATTGACTTCAATATCTTGGTTGTTATTTCTCTACTAGCTCCTTCTTTTACTTTATATGCAACAAAAAGTTTCCTTGGAATATCTATTTTCGACAATTAAAGAGCTTTTAGTGAAATACCATGCTACGAAAATAGTATATCGTTTGACTTCACAGTCTGAATCCCATATTTTATTGGTCTACGAATTTAAGTTTGGATGTAAGGTGTACTCCATTCTTAAAATACTTTATTTCAGTCCGATATTCTCATTTTATCTGATTTAAGGGTGTTTTAGGGGGTGAGGTGGCCCCCCAGACACTTGGCTCTGAAAAATATCAGCATCGTGCTCTTCTTTCAAATACCATTTATTTAAACCCCATATTGCCATTGGCTTAAGAGGAGTTTACACGATGAGGCGTCCCCCAAACACATGGCCCCACAATAGGCTTCAAATTCGTTTTCTAATCTCAAATACCTTTCAATTGAACCACATATTGGCATGGTCGAAAAATGTTTACCCTTTGGGAGATGTTTTGGGGAAGGGGTGAAGCCTAAAATACATGGTCCAACATTTGGATATGAAATTCTTATTCTACTCCCAAATACCTTTATTTGAGCCGCATATTGCGATGGTCAGAAAAAAATTGCTGTTTATGAGGTATTTTGGAAAAGGGGTGGACCCCCAGAAAATTGGCCGAAAGTGACTATCAATTCTTTCTCTACCCCCCAATATCTTTCATTTAAGCTCCACATTGACATGGTCGGTGAATATGTCCGATTTAGGGGTGTTTTGGGGATGGGGGTGGTCCCCAAAAACTAAGCCCGAAAAAAAAAAATCTCATCTATATATGACTTATTTGAACCACATATTGCCATTGCACCCAAAATTGGATATCAAATTCAGTTTTCTAATTTCATTTAAACTCCTTATTGCAAAAGTCAGCAAATATATCCGGTTTCGGGTATTGGCCCTAAAAACTATAAATATTTAGTTCCACTCTATTTAAGACCCCCAAATTGTCTTGGTGAGCAAATACGTTCTATTTGGGGATTGTTGTGGTGGTGGGATTCCCGCAAACCGGGAAGACCAAAAGCCCGATGGAAAGATCAAGTTGTGGGAGACACCTCGAAACTTGGTGTCAGAGATTTTAGAATGAGCGCAGAAGACCGAAGCGCTTGGAACGCTATTCTACGTTCGGCTAGTAAGTAAGTATGGTGGTGGGACGTCCCCTTGAAAGTTGGCCCCAATGTTGATATCAGATACGTGGTCTACTCCCACATACCTTTAATTTGAGCCCCATATTTCCATAGTCGGCAAACATGACCTGCTTGGGAAGTGTTTTGGGGGATAGGCGGTCACTCAGTGAATTGGCCTTGAAAATATATATCGGATTCGTGTTCCACTCTAAAAACCCTCTTATTTCAGCCTCATATTGCAATAGTCAGCAACTACTTCCCATTTGGGTGGTGTTGTGGGGGTGGGGTGCCCTCATAGACACATTTCCAGAATATTGATATCAGATTCGTGCTTTACTCCCAAAGACCTTTCATTTGAGCCCCATATTGCTTGGTTCGTAAATTTTGCCCCCTTTGGGGGATGTTTTTGGGGAGAAACACTTTGTCCCATATTTTGATATCAGATTCGAATTCTACACTCAAATACCTTTCATTTAAGGCCCATAATCCCATGGTCAGTAAATAAGTCCTGTTTGTGGGGTGTTTTGGGGAAGGGGTGGTCGCCCAGAAACGTGGTCCAACATTTGGATATTAGATTCGTATTCTGCTCGCAAATACCTTTCATTTGAGTCCCATATTGCCATGGTCGGTAAATATGTCCGATTTAAGGGTGTTTTGGAGGTTGGGGTGGGCCCCCTAACACTTGGTCCGACAATTGGATATCAGATACGTTTTCTTATACTAAATACCTTTCATTTGAGTCGCATATTGTCGTGATTGGTGTAAATATATGTTTGGTAGGTTTTAGGGTGGGGCGGCCCCCCTAGGTACCCAATCTGCAATTTGGATACCAAATTTTTATTTTTAGGGTTCTATATGAGAGCATACAAAATTTCGCTTAAACCGCACGACCCATCTCCGAGATCTGGCGTTTCTGAAAATTAGGGTAAGGGGGAGGGTCCGCTTCCCCTTCAGATATCAAAAAATGTAGTACCCTATTTCCACCACGGGATCATTATGCTCCATCCGTGAAAATTTCAAGAAAATCGGTTAAGCCGTTTCTGAGTCTATAAGGAAGATACAAACAAATCTACAAACAAACACAAATTGATTTTTATACATAAAATTGGACAACTGTCCATAAAAACGTTCACCCTCCACGGTCTTGCGTTGACTCTGCACCATCTCTGCGTATTGGTGAAGAGCTCTAAGATTTTTTAAAATATTACCATAGTGTCATGTTCAGAGAATGCGTCAATTCCCTCCTTACACTCTAAGACAGTTCTTGGCCCTACCGCCTTGGTTGTTATCGCACTAAAAGCTGTTTAAAATCTTAGAAGAAGTTCACACTCAACAATCTCGCATAAAAAACGTATTCCCTACACGTTTTCTCCTCGAGCTTGCAAAAATGTTTTGCACTCGAACTCATCTGTAAATACTGTAGGATATTGAAAGAAATCAATAAGCATACATAACTAATGACATTTTACAAAAAACCTCTGTTAACCGTATTTTCGACTTTCCGTGCTAAGTTCGTTCCCGAGCGAGCCAGACAATCGAGGTTCAACTGTACTTGGACCTAATTTTTGGTGTCATACTTGTAATCTACTCTCAAATACTTTTCATTTGAGTCCCATATAGGCATGATCGTCCAATGTGTCTATTTGGGCCGATTTGGGCTCGGAGCGACCCCCGCGGTACAATTTTAAATATCACATTCGTAGTCTACTCCCGAATATCTTTCAATTGAGTTCTTTATTGTCCCGATTGGTACACTTGTGGGCGGTGCTTTTGGTGCGGTTTTGGACTCAGGGCGGCAACCTGGGTACTTGCACTAAATTTTTAATATCACATTAATACTTTTCAGTCGAATGCCTTATGTTTGAGTCCCATATTGTCCCAATTGGTCGACTTTTGATTTTGGGCCGTACTTTTGGGGCAGTTTTTGGCTCAGGACGGCTCCTTAGTACTTTGGCCTGACTTTTAATATCGCATTCGTACTCTACAACACGATGTCACAATCGTACTCTTCAGGCGAATGCCTTCTTTTTGAGTCCCATATTGTCCCGAATGGTCCACTTTTGATTTTGCGACGTACTTTTGGAGAATTTTTTGGGCTCGGTCGGCTCCTAAGTACTTGGGCCTGACTTTTAATATCGCATTTGTACTCTACAGCCCGATATCACATTCGTACTCTTCAGCTGAATGCCTTCTATTTGACTTCTATATTGTCCCGATTGGTCCACTTTTGATTTTGGGATGTACATTTGGGGCAGTTTTTGGCTGGGGGCGGTCTTTAGGTACTTGGGCCTGAATTTAATATCCCATTCGTAGTCTATTTTAGAAGAAGTTCACACTAGACAATCTCGCATTAAAACCGTCACTGGGTTCTCTCTTGTAGCTAGAAAAAAATGATTTGCACGCAAAGTTAACTGTTGTTGTTATTGTCGCTACATATGTTTGTGGCCCTCGTCAAGCTGTAGTATGTAAGCAAGCTTGTACCGGTCCATGCGACTGATCGTCGCGCGAACTTTATAACCATTGGGTAATTAAAAGCACCAATAACTCGGCCTATCATATCGAGTATCACAGCCAGTCAATTTTTAAGCAAAAGACGGTGTCGGCCGGCCTCCCTCTGGTAATCTCGACTCGATATCGCTGATTGTCCGCATCTGTAGTTTCAGATCACACAAATCGGAGTTCAGAGCTGCAACCCGTGTGATGCTGAAAGTCTTCCGTGTCGTGCAGAATCAATTGATTGGTCCTCATCGCCTCGCTTAAGCGAAGACAGCACCTTCTCTGAACCTGTGTAATCTTTCTGCTCGAGAGATGTCGACATCATTTTTTTTATTATTAGCATCACGAGCCAAAGTAGGAGCAACTCTACCGTTGATTTTATAAACCTTTAAATTGATAGTCCTGGCTCGAAAACAAGTCCACTCTCTTCCATCACAGTATAGATATGGCCCAAAACCCGGTTTGTAGATTAGACGGCGATTCGGATAGACCATAGTTACCAGTTTGGTGGAAATTTTGAGCTACAGTACGCACCTATTTTTCACCACTTATGATATTTAATATTCACGAATCGATAGATCCATCAAGAGAAAAAAGCTATGGTGGGGAGCTTCCATTTTGTCTTTAGAGAAGTTTTCTTTTGACTATTATCTGTAGACAAATTTTCTTAAAAATTTTGTCTGTAAATAAGTTTTCTTTGACATTTTATCTTTTGAACAATTTTCATTGAAATTTGAGTTTTAGACAAATGTTCAATGAACTTATGTCTTTTGATAAAAGTTCACTGAAATTTTGTCTTTAAATATTTCACTCACTCAATTTCCAATGATTTTCAAATTCCGATTTTTTATTGATTTTATATTTTGTTAATTACCCAATACCACATAAATCCCTTTAAAATTTCCCCAAAACCACTCCCCCCCAAAAGGCATTTCGCAGTGTGTCTCAAAAATCTCACAGTCTCAAGGTGCATTGTGGGTCACCCACTGATGGGCTTAGTTTTAGTTGGAATTTAATTAAAGTAAGCAAAACAAAGCAAACTTATGCTTCAGCTAAAGCTAAAAGTGTTTGGTTAGAATGTGTGGTCAATGCTGGAGGCTAGCTAGTTAACCAAAAGGCTGGCTGGCTGGCTGCTTGTGCGGCTTGGTATTGGTAAGTGTGTATGATTGTTATGAATGTGGTGGTCGAACCTTATGGGAATATGGTACGAGTGAATAATGGTAACAGCTGCGTACTGTTGCACTGACTTCTGCACTACCGTATGCTCGAATAAACGAACAAAGTCAAAACGAACGTACGCTGTTGTTGTTGAGAATAATGGTGTCGGCCATAGTTTTGTTGACCATAGGGGGCAACCTTAGTTGCAAAACCGCAACCAAAAGTACACACACACGCACACACAGAGAATGCTACATAGTAATGTCCTTTCTGCAATGGTCTGGCCGCACACAAAACGCAAGGCCACACACAAATGATGGCAGTTAAAAGCACAATTGAAATATTTGAATGTGTGTTTATGAGTGTGTGTGTGTTTAAAGAGTTATTGGTCTCACACACACTTTCACTCCATGCGATTGCATTCGCACATTAATAATTGCTTAGCTCTGTCTGTCTGTCTCTCCCTCTGCACATGAGCTCATCTGCACTTTAGCTATGGCTTGGTATGCACTCACTACTCAAACACACAAAAATTCTTTGGGGAATCCTTTTGCCAATTTCGTAATGTTATGCACATTTTGCAAAATTTTACAACTTTTTAAATACACTCTGTAGTAATTTTAATGTTTATCCAAGTTTTATTTTTTTTTTTTTAATTTTCAAATACTAGGGAAATGTGGATATGTGAAACTTAGGTTAGATCGAAGAATGTTGGATATAAATACAAAATTCTTTTTGAATTGGTGGTAATCAATGATGATGATTTAAACACAGTGAGCAGCAGAAGTTTATAGTGAATGGGATAAATCGGGCCATGGTTTGATACAGCTCTCATAGGAACCAATCTCCCGATATGACTTTTTGAGCGCCTAGAGGGTGTAATTCTTATAAGATTTGGGTCGCATTTTGCACACGATGCACAGTGGGAGAAAATCGAAAAAACTAGTAACAAATATGCCGTGTGAAACGGGTAGAGATATCACTTTAAAATTTACAAAACTTCAAGGCCTTAGATTTTTCCGGGCGCCTTTGGGCAGGCCCCTAAATATGATCGCCTCGGTCTTTGAAAAATTTGTAGGGGCTGCGAAATCTTCGTTTGTGGTTCAATTCGATTTTTTTTTGCTGTGAATGGTGCTCAAAAGTCCTCAAAAGTCTATAATATCTTCACTGGTTTCGGGGATATTCTAAATTTTTTGTTGCAATATTGGCCAAGACCTGCTTTCTATACCATTGCAATTTACAACGGCAAATGTTCGATTTTTATTTTTATACGTAATTAAGATTTGTGACAAAATTTACAACAACTTTGCCTCAAAAAGTGTCCACATTTGATTATTCTGTTAAAAGTTATACAGCTTAGAAGTCAAAAAATGTGGAAAAGTTTATTTTTTGCATTTTTTTTTTTTGGTCAAAATTGGTCAAATATTCATTAATTAGACTCTATTGGCGAAACTTGGTTAATTATCTTTTTTTTTCTAACGTCTTTTAGTAAATTTTGCTGTGGAGGCTAAAAATATTGCTGGGAGCAAAAATTTTTTTTTGTATGGGTTTAGGGGACATTGTGAGTAAAAGAAAGATGTGCCCAATTGGGGCTCTGGTCTTTAGGATTTTTGAACACGAGAGATTTTTCCTATTTAATTATAAAAATTGCCTATTTTGAGCAAAGGGTTATTTTTTTAAGAGATATAGGAAAGTTGAAAAAACATAAAATTCAGAAAAATGCATGAAATCGTTATTAGAGTCAATGGTATGGTCCATATAATTTAATGTTTGAAGATTATTTCATACGTATATTGACCGTGACTGCCCTCAAATGGTGCATCCACT
Organism: Stomoxys calcitrans; assembly: GCF_963082655.1. Lineage (NCBI taxonomy): Eukaryota > Metazoa > Arthropoda > Insecta > Diptera > Muscidae > Stomoxys > Stomoxys calcitrans. Next base: position 106,857,938 of record NC_081555.1, on the reverse strand, counting down.
TAGTCCAATTTTGGCATACTATTTAGAACATTTCAGCCGGTATCTCACGAATAAATACTTCAATGTTGTCTTGCAGTGCGTCAATTGAAGCGGGCTTGTCTGTATAGATATAGTCTAAAGGCGTTTAAATGCACGATCTAGGCAGCCAATTAACCGGTTCCGAACGTGAAATAAAATGTTCACCAAACTCGCTTCTCAATAAGTTAATTGTTACGCGTGCTGTCTGGTATATGGCACTGTCTTGTTGAAACCACCAGTCATACAAGTCAAGCTCTTACATTTTGGGCAAAAAAAAAGTTGGATATCATCTCACGATAGCGCTAACCATTCACAGTTATGTTACGATTCGCATCATCTTTGAAGAAGTACGGTCCAATGATGCCACCAGCCCATAAACCGCACCAAACTGTGACCTTACCTTACAACTCTAGTCGATCTGTCTTTGAACACTCTTATAGTACCCCAAGTCTTTGAAATGGACAGAGCAATCCCACTACTCAAGCGTGGAAAGGCCCAAAGCAAGGGGGAGTCGTACAGACCGATCTCCATTATCTTATCAGTAGCCAAGACGCTTGAGGGAACACTCGTACATTCACAAGCATCAGCATGGATTTCAAAGACTGCATAGCACAACAATTGCTTTGCATGCCATCACCGCACAAATTTATTGTTTCTTCAATCAGCTCAGGCCATGTGATAAGACGGTCCTATCAAAAGCATTTGGCACGATCAGTTATGCCTAACTATTTGAGGACATCACTAACACGTCTCTTCAACCGGGCATGAATATCTGGGTCGCGAGTTACCTGTGTGGCCGCGAGTCATTTGGGGAATTTAGTGATAAGAAGTCGAAATAACTTATAGTGAAAAACGGAGATCAACTAGGCGGGATGATATCTCCAGCACTGTTTAACCTGGACCTATCCTGATGACATCTGCGATAGGTTAAACGTGGACATCAACGACCTTGCCGCTTATTTCGCTGCTAGGGATCTGAAGATATCTTCCACAAAATCTTAAGGCACATTTTTGGCTACACATACGCATGGGTAGGGAGCTGAATGTGGGGATGTCGATGGAGGGAAAACTCCGACCATCAAGTATCCCATAATACTTGGTCTCACATTTGACAGATCTAATAGATTGTCATCGTATGCATCAGCAATTTGCTGTAAAGTCAATGTAGAAACCAGGTCCCAAGTCACTTTCCAGTAGCACTTGGGGTGCTGACAAAGAAACCTTGTTGACCACGTACAAAGCAATTGTCTGGTCTGTGGAAAGTTATGCAGCACCAGTGTGATCTCGTCAGCTCTGCGACACGCAGTGGTATCATATTCAGATCTGTCAGAATGCCGCTTTTCGATCTGTGACGGGCTGTCTCCTCAGTTCTCACGTGTACCACCTCCATCAGGAGACAAATATCCTACCCATGCGAAAACATAACTTCATGCTGTCTAAAGAACACCTTCTGGGCTGTTGTCGCAGATACCATCCAAATCATCATCTTGTGGATAGGTATCCACCGCCCAGATGACTTAAGGACACGGTAACAGATGTGGTGAATTATCATCACACGACACACGTCTTCTGTTTAAATGTCCGGCCAGTTCCACTCGTCTCAGAAGCAGATCCCTCTGGACACAGCCCATCTTAGTTGCAGAGTTCCTGGACCTGGGTACTCAACAGAATCAAGCAAACGAAGAATAGAACACAATACATTGCTACAACAACAACAACACAACTGTATATATATTCCCAATTTTCACTTCTAAAGCATTTACAAGCGCATTTATCAGCAGAACTTCTCAAAATTTTGCACATTGCCCACTTTCACGACTATCCATACATGTATGGGAGTTCGATTTCGACCAATATTGCAATAATGTGGGAATTTATTAACCGATTCTAGTTCGTTGCTTGATAATTTGCAGCGTCTTCTGTTATGGTTTTTACAACTTGTGCCGATTTTAGTTGAAATCATTTCAGATTCAGATAAAGCTGTCATATATGCATATCTATATATATATCACTTTTAGAGCCTTTGCAAACGCATCTATAATCTAATCTTCTCAAAATTTTGCCCAACGATTTCTCCTACGACCCTTACAGTTCGTACGGACTTTGGTCAAAATTTTTCTTAAAAATTTTAATTTTAAATTTTAAATTTAAGCAAAATTTTTTTTAACATGGGCGCTGAATGCATTAATTCGCATCCTAGCCTGGGTTCGAATTCCGGCGAGACCATGAAAATTTTCAGCGGTGGTTGTCCCCTCCTAATGCTGGCGACATTTGTGAGGTGCTATGCCATGTAAAAATTTCTCCTCAAAGGGTGTCACACTTCGGCACGCCATTCGGACTCGGCTATAAAAAGGAGGCCCCTTATCATTAAACTTAAAATTGAATTTGATTGCATTCATTGAAATTTGAGATATTTGAGCCAAAATTGCATTTGCAAAAAAAAAAAAAAAAAAAACTTCAGCTCAAAGAGGTTCCTTATCACTGAGCTCCAACTTGAATTGTGAGTGATATGTGTAAAGTTTCCCGTTTTGCTTAATGGACTATTCGTGGGTAAACTTGCAAGTTTTACTTGCCTAAAATTTTGTAAATAAGGCGTAAGTTGTTATTATTGGGTTGCCCAAAAAGTAATTGCGGATTTTTCATATAGTCGGCGTTGACAAATTTTTTCACACCTTATGACTCTGTAATTGCATTCTTTCTACTGTCAGTTATCATCTGTTACTTTTAGCTTGCTTTAGAAAAAAAGTGTAAAAAAAGTATATTTGATTAAAGTTCATTCTAAGTTTTATTAAAAATGCATTTACTTTCTTTTAAAAAATCCGCAATTACTTTTTGGGCAACCCAATAGTTTGCCATTGATTCATTTCACCCTTATATAGGTTATTATTATAAATATAAATTTAAATGCATTTCTATAATTTCAGTAAGCCATTTTATACATGAGTGAATACAAAAAAGTTATTAACACTTAAATCTCTTAAGAGATTTGAGGTTAAAACAAATTCAAACATTCATTATGGAGGGTACGCCCACATTTTATAAAATAATTTTTAATTACACATGCGAGTATGTATGTGTGTGGAGTGTGGTACTTATGCTTATAAATAATTGTAGTTTTTTAATTTACCCGTTGACCGTTTTGAACCAATGGGAAATAAAAAGGGTGAAAATAGATGTATTCTAAAAACTTCCTTTTTGTAAAACGATTTAAATAAACTTTATTAAAATATATTTTTCAGAAAAAATATTACAAATTTATTGGATTGTATGGGTTTTAATAAAATTTATCTCAAAATTTTTTTTGTAATAAAAAGATTTGTTGCATAATAACTTCTACAAACATTTTAAGTAAAAGGCAAGCGAATTTCGTTGAAACTTTTAATATAAAACTAGCTGAACCAAGCCCGCTCTGCTGCGCCTTATTTTCTTAACATGTGACACAATTTTCCTTTGAATATTCATTTTCGACAATTAAAGAGTTTTTAGTGAAATACCATGCTACGAAAATAGTATATCGAAAATAGTATATATACCCTGGGATATAGAGATATTCCAGGGAATTGTAAAGCGGACCAGCTTGCGAGCTGGCCCTGCACCCAGAATAGGTGAATTTTAAACTGTTCAGCCATCTCGTTGAGAGATCTGCGATAGTCGCGGGTGGATTTTGTGTTCAGAAATACTTTTTTGATACAATTGGTATGAAATTTAGAAGTGTAACGTTTTCTTTGATATTTTACAAATGTGCTAAATAGGGTTCGAATCAGTCCAGAATCGGACATAGTTCTCATATAAACCTATCTCCCGATTCTTGAGCCTCTAGAGGACGCAATTCCCAACCGATTTGGCTAAAATTTTGCTTCAAATGACCGTGCCAAGAAAGGCCTGAATGGGTCTAAAACCTAATATAGCTCCCATATAAACCGATCTCTATATTGAACTTCTTAAGCCCCTAGAGTGCGCAGTTCTTGTCTGATTTGGCTCTAATTTTGCACAACGACTTTTTTCATAACCTTCAACATACATGTCAAATATGGTCTAAATAGATTCATAATCTGATATTTACTTTACTTTAATTGCCTGTGACAGAGCATTTGTCTCATTAACCGAACTTAGACACCAAGTTTCGAGATCTCTTTCCATTAGGCTTTTCGTCATCCCGGTTTACGTATACTACGGCGATCGCCTTCAATGGACTTCATCGCTGCAGCTTCTTCATTCATTCTGACATCTTGGCCTAGTCAACGCAACCGTTATGACTGCAACCGCAAGCGTTAACTATGCCAACGTCGTTATACAACTCATACAGTTGGCGGTTCATAAGACGTCCATACGCTGCATCAATGCAAACTGGTCCATATGTTTTACAAAAATCTTTATCTCAAACACTGTGAGCACTGCTTCGTCCGCTTTCACAAGTACCCATTGCTCGGTACCATATAACAACACGGGAAATATCAGTGTCTTGTGTAGTGTATTTTCCCTCTGTCTAGAGGTGGCCTTGTTTCTAAACTGCTTGCTTAATCAAAAGTAGCTTCTATTTGCCTGTAGTGGTCTTCGCTTTTTTGCAAAACTGGTGTCATTCGTTTCGGTTACGGCCGTGCCGTTAGTTGCTGACTATCTCAAAATTGTGATTCCCAACTATTTCCAGTTTCATCTGTTTTTGCGTTACTTTTTCTTTTGGTTGTTTCAGTTCCAGTTCCATCCATTTTTTTCTTATATCCATTTACTGCTTGTTCCACTTCAACTGATTCTCTTGCGTTTCTTTCAAGATCTGCAGTACTCCTTTCGATGACCAACCCATGATTATCGATGACGTCGGCATAGGAGAGTAGGATGCGTATAATAATATAATCCGATATGGCTCCCATATAAGCCGATCTCCCGATTTTACTTCTTGAGCCCGTCTTATTCGCTTTGGCTGAAATTTTGCAAAATTACTTCTACTATGGTCTCATTCTAACTAAGTATGGTCCGAATCGGTCTATACCCTCAAATAGCATAGAAATACTTTTCAATTATCTTATAAAGCGATACTGGGCAAAAAACTTGGCAAATGCGATCTATGGTGAAGGGTTTATAAGATTCGGCCCTGCCGAACATAGCTCTCTTCTACTTGTTTATCCTATTTCTAGTTTTAATCCGGTGGCCACAAAACATTCCAACAGTTTAAATTTTATTCATTAAACTTTAGGTTTAATTGGACTTTTTATTTAATTATCAGATGAATGCATTGTTTACTATCATCGCAAAAAGGCTGTGTACATTTAAAATTTCTATTACTTATTGCACAAATTATTGCCCTTGGCAACATAGCCATGGTGATTATTGTTTTACAGTTTGTCAAATTGACATTAAAAGGGGGGACTTTTAGGATTGATGGTACTGGTTAACAAAATGAAAAATATTGGGCGGCTTTATAAGTTTTTTTTTTGTAGTTAAACTCAAATTGGGGGGTTATTTTAAAATTCGGAAGTACTTTTGAGTAATAGTTGAGGTCCACAATTTACGATGTTTACCAAGATTTTGATTTTATTTATAGTACTTTAAAAAAATTTTATTATTGCTTTTTTAATATGAAACAGCTTATGTGTGTTTGATCCAAACAGTATGTGATATATTTGTGGTGAATATAAACTTGAAAAAAAAATATATAAAAATACCGTCATAGGACTTTTTCAAAACTACCCTCCAGCAGTACTGTAAAATATAGCCCATAAGTTCCACATATTGTATGTCAGAATTGCGTTATATAATTACAGCTACGGTTCAATTCGAAAAAAGGTGCCATTACTTTCATGAGAATCATGATTTGGAGAACTTCTGACAGGACAAAAACAATTTAAAATCAATTCTTTGTTCAATTTATTTACCAAGGGTGCGTATGTTTACTATTCGATAACTATGCCCACATACGCCATACGCTACCTCGACCACTCATGTTCCGTATCAATATGTTTTGTAAATACAGCTGAACCTCGATTACCCGGGCCTCTATGTGCTTTTGGTTTTGGACATCTATTAACCGTGGTTTACCTCTTTTAATCGTGGTTTAACTCTATTACCCGTGCTTCAATAATGCTTCTTTTATTAACCGCTATTATCCGTGTACCACACACATGATTGATGTAAAATTCTGGGATTCCCTTTTTATACCCACCACCGAAGGATGGGGGTATATTCATTTTGTCATTCCGTTTGCAACACATCGAAATATCCATTTCCGACCCTATTCTTGATCAGCGTAAATACCTAAGACGATCACGCTACAGTGTTTAAAAATAGAGATATTGGCCAGAAACTTTGCACAGATTCTTTTTTTATCCATAAGCAGGTTAAGTTCGAAGATGGTCTATATCGGACTATATCTTGATACAGCCCCTATATAGACCGATCCACCAATTTAGGGTCTTAGGCCCATAAAATCCACATTTATTATCCGAGTTTGCTGAAATTTAGGACAGTGGGTTGTGTTAGGCCTTTCGACATCCTTCGTCAATTTGGCCCAGATCGGTGCAGATTTGGATATAGCTGCCATATAGGCCGATCCTCCGATTTAGGGTCTTAGGCCAATAAAATCCACATTTATTATCCGATTTTGCTGAAATTTAGAACAGTGAGTTGTGTTAGGCCTTTCGACATCCTTCGTCAATTTGGCCGAGATCGGTCCAGATTTGGATATAGCTGCCATATAGACCGATCCTCCAATTAAGGACTTAGGCCTATAAAAGCCACATTTATTATCTGATTTTGCTGAAATTCGGGACAGTGAGTTGTGTCAGGCCCTTCGACATCCTTCCTTGATTTGACCCAGATCGGTCCAGATTTGGTTATAGCTGCCATATAGACCGATCCTCCGATTTACGGTCTTAGGCCCATAAAAACCACATTTATTATCCGATTTTGCCAAAATTTGGGAGAGTGAGTAGTGTTGGGCCCTTCGAAATCCTTCGTCAGTTTGGCCCAGATCAGTCCACATTTGGATATAGCTGCCTTATAGACCATTCCTCCGATTTAGGGTCTTAGGCCTATAAAAGCCACATTTATTATCCGATTTTGCTGACATTCGGGACAGTGAGTTGTCTACGATCCTTCGGCATTCTTCTTCAATTTGGCCCTGATCGGTTCAGATTTGGATATAGCTGCCATATAGACCGATCCTCCGACTTACGGTCGTAAGCCCATAAAAACCACATTTATTATCGGATTTTGCCAAAATTTGGGAGAGTGAGTTGTGTTAGGCCCTTCGACATCCTTCTTTGATTTGGCCCAGATCGGTCCAGATTTGGATATAGCTGCCATATAGACCGATCCTCCGATTTAGGGTCATAAGCCTATAAAAGCCACATTTATTACATGATTTTGCTGAAATTTGGGACAGTGAGTTGTCCACGGTCCTTCGGCATCCTTCTTCAATTTGGCCCTGATCGGTTCAGATTTGGATATAGCTGTTATATAGACCGATTTCTCGATTTAAGGATTTGGGCCCATAAAAGGCGCATTTATTGTCCGATGTCGCCGAAATTCGGGACAGCGAGTTAAGTTAAGCCCCTCAACATACTTCTGCAATATGGCACAGATCCGTGCAGATTTGGATATAGACCGATTTCTCGGTTTTAGGTTTTGGGGCCATATAAGGCGCATTTATTGTCCGATGTCGCTACAATTTGAGACAATGAGTTTAGTTAGGCTTTTCGACGTCCTTCTTCTTAGGCTTTTCGACGTCCTTCTTCTGGCCCAAATCGGTCCAGATTTAGATACAGCTGCCATGTAGACCGGTATCTCGATTTAAAGTCTTGGACCAATAAAAGGCGCATTTATAATCCGATTTCACTGAAATTTGACACAGTGACTTATGTTAGGCTTTTCGTCATTCGTGTCGTATATGGTTCAGATCGGTTTATTTTTAGATATAGCTACTTAAAAGACCAATATTTTGTTATGCACAATTGAACAATGACTTGTACTTATTAGTACTTGGTCTAAATCGGAACATATTTCGATATAGTTGCTATGGGGCATAAGGTATGCATTTTTCACCGTATTTTGACAAAAGGTGGTTTACATATATACCCGAGGTGGTGGGTATCCAAAGTTCGGCCCGGCTAAACTTAACGCCTTTTTACTTGTTTTTAATTCATATTTACCCCGAACCCATGCAAAAAAAAATTTTAACCTAACAATATTTGTAGCTTCCACAGCAAATTTACAAAAAAATCCCGACTTTTAAACCATCTTTGCTCGAAACTGGTATTTTGGGAATTATTTATTTTTAGTTTTTTTAGGACACTTTTATATGCAATATTCAAAAGGCACCAGTTAATTTGAAAATCAAACCATAAATGAAGATTTGGCAGCCCAAACATTTTTTCGAAATACCGAGGTGATCAACTTTAGGGGCCTGTCAACGATCGCCCGGACCTCTAGAGTGCGCAATTCTTATCCGTTTGGAATGAAATTTTGCACGACGTGTTTTGTTATGATATTCAACAACTGTGCCAAGTATGGTTCAAATCGGTTCATAACCTGATATAGCTGCCATATAAACCGATCTTGGGTATTGACTTCTTGAGCCTCTAAAGGGCGCAATTCTTATCCGATTTGAATAAATTTTTGCACGAAGTATTTTTTATGATATCCAACAACTGTGCTGAGTATGGTTAAAATCGGTTCATAACCTGATATAGCTGTCATATAAACAGATCTGGGGACTTGTTTTGTATTTTTTTGATTTTCACTCACTGTAGAATGGGGACATTCTAATTTCATCATTTCGTTTGTTACACCTCGAAATATTGATGTGAGACCCAACAAAGTACAATACTTTTTGATCGTCTTCACATTCTATGATGATTTAGCCATGTCCGTCCATCTGTCCGTCTGTGGAAAGCACGGTAAATTTCGAAAAAATAAAGCTAGACGTTTAAAATTTTGCACAAATATTTTCTATTATTAAAGGTCGGTTGGGATTGCAAATGGATCCATGTTTTGATGTAGCTAGCATGTAAACCGATTTCTGATCTTGACTGCTTGAGCCTCTAAAGGACCAAAATTTTATCCGATTTAGCTAAAATTGTGCATGAAGTGTTTTGTTTTGATATATATTATCCGATCTTTGGATTTGACTTCTTGAGCCTCTAGAGGGCGCAATTACTATCCAATTTGGTTGAACATTTGCAAGTAGTGTTTTGTTGTGACTTCCAACGACTGTGCCAGTTATGGTCCAAATCGATGCATAACGTGATATAGCTGCATATTAACCGATTTCTCAATTTCCCCATTTTTAGCTTCTAGAGGTCGTTATTTGCAGAAATTTTGTACGTAAAGTTTTGGTATGACTTCAAAAAGCCCTCTAAAGCATGGTTCAAAACGGTCTATAATCTGATATAGCTCCCATATAAACCCATCATCCGATATAACTTCCCTCTCTAGAGGGCGTTATTTGCAGAAATTTTGTACGTCAAGATTTGGTATGACTTCCAAAAGCCCTCTCAAGAATGGTTCAAATCGGTCTCTCGACTTGACTTCTTAAGCCTCTAAGGGGCTCATTTACTCTCCAATTTGGCTAAAAATACAAAAGTTTGTATGACTTGTGACAGTCATAACAAGTTTGGTCCAAATTGGACTAGAACTTAATATAGCTCCTATATTTGCGAAAAGTTAGTTTTCCTCGGATTTCTTCCGTAATGGCATTTTTGGGAAACACTAAACCATATATATTTGAAAAAGTCATTCAAAGATAGGAGGCCACCGTAGCGCAGAGGTTAGCATGTCTGCCTATGACGCTGAACGCCTGGTTTCGAATCCTGGCGAGACCTTCAGAAAAAAAAAATTTCACCGGTGGTTTTCCCCTCCTAATGCTGGCGACATTTGTGAGGTACTATGCCATGTACAACTTCTCTCCAAAGAGGTGTCGCACTGCGGCGCGCCATTCGGACTCGGCTATGAAAAGGAGGCCCCTTATCATTGAGCTTAAACTTGAATCGGACTGCACTCATTAATATGTGAGAAGTTTGCCCCTGTTCCTAAGTGGAATGTTCATGGGCAAAATTTGCATTTGCATTCAAAGATCTTGACACAGGCGATTCCTGGTGTTGGGTATATAAGACTAGGCCCGGTCGAACTTAAGTAGCTTTAACTTGTTACTACTTTCTTGTTATTGTTATCAAAACAGTGGCAGCATATCAAAAACAGTATTGCATTGCAGTTTTATGTTTAACTTATTTGCTGTTCATTTCAACGGAATCATAGTATTGACGAATGATTGATTTTAAATTTGCATATAAAATTTTTTTTTGCAATTTTTGTCTGCATGCAATTTTGGTAGCATTTTAACCTTGAACTACCACCAAAATTTCCTTTCATTCCAAAATTTTCCTCTATACCTGCAAATTGTATATAAATATTGATTTTTCTTTTGCACTATTGCTGTTTGTGTTGTTTATGTCAGTGCTCATATCAGCACAGATTACATGTCCGCCATTGCAGCATTTAGAAGCAATTTGGTGACCTCGTTCTTGTGTACTTTTAAAATTTTTGTAAATTGATATGTGCATATTGTCAAATGAAATCCGATTTTTGTGTGTGTGTGTGGGTGAGCATAGTATTTTATTAAGTTTAAAGTTGTTGCCGGTGGTCCATGATGGTCTCTTCACTGTTTCGTGGTTAGTAATTGCTGAAATTGCTCACGTATTTGTTTGGTCATCTGATATCCTTTTGCAAATGTTACTCCAATAATCTATGTGTATGTGTGTGTTTGGGGCAACAAATAATTAAAAAATATTGTATCAGGGTATATTCGCATGTTGACATTGCTTTTAATGGTGTGCTTTTATTAATAAATGACATTTAAACAGAATTACTGTAAGCTTGGAATTGTCTATATTTATGGCATATTTTGTGGAAATTTATGTGGGTGTTTTATTTCACTATAAGAGGGTTGCCTTTTATATTTTGGGATTAGAGAACACAAAAACAAATATTAACCATCGAAAATCGCTTTATTGTCTTTCAAAATATTCCCCATTAAACAATAGTCGAAGCAATTTTGGGTCTCTGATTGAGGTATCTCCAAAGCATGCATTCTAAATGCATCAACCGCTTCTTCAGGTGTCGAAAAACGTTGACCTCTCATTTTATTTTTTACGTAGGGCATAAAAAGAAGTCATTTGGTGCCAAGACAGGACTATACGGCGGACGACTCATCAAATCAATGTTTTGAGTGCTCAAAAATGCAGTTTTTGAGTCGATGTGTGAGAGCTCGCACTGTCGTAGTGAGGAGTGATCCGTCTTTAGTGGTTGGTTTTCCTGATTTCTTGAAAGACAATTGGCAAACAAATGGTTTTGTACCACTCAGAAAGGACTGTTCTGCATTGTGCTAGTGGTACGATTGCAACATGTCCAGGTTTTCCGAAAAAAACAGGCGATCATTTGCTTGGAAGTGATTCATGCGCGAAAAACTTTTGTTGCATTTGGCTCATCTTAAAACAGTCGATTGCTGTTTACTTTCGGGCTCATACACGTAAATCCACGATTCATCTCCTGTCACAATGTCATAGACGTGTCTCGAAGCACCGTGATCGTATTTTTTGAGCATTTCTTTCGACCAAGAGACACGAGCATTAATTTGAGCGATTGACAATTTGTGTAAGAACCAACGCCAACAAATATTTTTTCGGTCGAATGTTTATGCAATTTTGAATGTATGCTGGTCCCACTAATGCCTAAGGTTGTCTCAATCTCACGATAGGTCACATGACGGTCTTGCAATATCAGTTGGCGCACATCACCAATCGATTTTAGAACAAAAACTGATTTTGGACGACCCTCATGAAATTCGACTTGGAGTGAACTACGACCTCGCTTAAATTCAACATACCATCGATAAAGATTGGTACATGATGGAGCTTCATCGCCAAAAATTTAATTAATTTCATCGATGCACTGTTGTTGAGTTAATCCACGTCGAAAGTTGTAAAAAATAATCGCACGAAATTCAATTTCATTTCTTGGGTGAGATGAATCTTTTAAGTTATTGTAAACATAACAAATATCGCTCGTATGTCAAAACGTTCTGGTTGCGTATAACCTCAAAAATACCAAGTTTACCATAGAGCTGTCAGTTGGCAGATTGCAACAGAAGGGTTGCCCAATCCCAAAATATAAAAGGCAAGCCTCGTATATGTATATCAGAAATTATAGGTGTTTATTTTGCTTGAAAATTTCCGAATTTATTGTATTTAAATAAAACAAGTAAACGCGTGTTAAGTTCGGCTGGGATGAATCTTATGATTCCTCCACTGTGGATCGCATTTGACACGTTCTTCGAATGATTTTTTCTTATAAAGGGTGATTTTTTTGAGGTTAGGATTTTCATGCATTAGTATTTGACAGATCACGTGGGATTTCAGACATGGTGTCAAAGAGAAAGATGCTCAGTATGCTTTGACATTTCATCATGAATAGACTTACTAACGAGCAACGCTTGCAAATCATTGAATTTTATTACCAAAATCAGTGTTCGGTTCGAAATGTGTTCAAATTTAGACAAATTTTGTTCAGCGATGAGGCTCATTTCTGGTTGAATGGCTACGTAAATAAGCAAAATTGCCGCATTTGGAGTGAAGAGCAACCAGAAGCCGTTCAAGAACTGCCCATGCATCCCGAAAAATGCACTGTTTGGTGTGGTTTGTACGCTGGTGGAATCATTGGACCGTATTTTTTCAAAGATGCTGTTGGACGCAACGTTACGGTGAATGAACACATTTCGAACCGAACACTGATTTTGGTAATAAAATTCAATGATTTGCAAGCGTTGCTCGTTAGTAAGTCTATTCATGATGAAATGTCAAAGCATACTGAGCATCTTTCTCTTTGACACCATGTCTGAAATCCCACGTGATCTGTCAAATACTAATGCATGAAAATCCTAACCTCAAAAAAATCACCCTTTATATAGGAGATGGAGAGCACCATAGCGCAGAGGTTAGCGTGTCCGCCTATGACGCTGAACGCCTGGTTTCGAATCCTGGCGAGACCATCAGAAAAATATTTTCAACGGTGGTTTTCCATTTCTAATGCTGGCAACATTTGTGAGGTAATATGCCATGTAAAACTTCTCTCCGAAGAGGTGTGGCACGCCGTTCGGACTCGGCTATAAAAAGGAGCCACCTTACCATTAAGCTTAAAACTCAAAATCGGACTGCACTCATTGATATGTGAGAAGTTTGCCCCTGTTCCTAAGTGGAATGTTCATGGGCAAAATTTGCATTTTTTCCATATATAGGAGATACATCCACAGACACAGATGAACGGTACTTGTCATGAATATTAGTTTTATGTAGGTTAGTTGAAAAGTGGGTGCGTATATTATTCCGCCCCATGCCACTACGGATATTTGGTGTTTGTTCATAGTGGCAATAAGGCGAACTTATATACGCCAGTAATCGGCTTGTTGCGCCCTCTAAATACTACAAAAGTAACCTCGAAAAAGAAAATCTTATTAAGCAATTCTGTGACACTTAAAAAATCCTCAATTGTTTTGCATTCCGAGCCCTTATGTTAGCCCATGTATGGTTTTGGGTCATCACCTAAGTGCCGATGTCTTTTAGCAGCGAAAACCGGACTATGATATAAGAAATGCTACTACACATATTTGGAGAAAATCGAAAAAAATACTAGAAACAAGTAAAAGCGTGCTAAGTTCAGCCGGGCCGAATCTTATATACCCTCCACCTTGGATCACATTTGTCGAGTTCTTTTCCCGCCATCTCTTCTTAGGCAAAACAAGTAAAAGCGTGCTAAGTTCGGCCGGGCCGAATCTTATATACCCTCCACCATGGATCGCATTTGTCGAGTTCTTTTCCCGGCATCTCTTCTTAGGCAAAAAAGGATATAAGAAAAGAGTTGCTCTGCTATTAAAACGATATCAAGATATGGTCCGGTTCGGACCACAATTAAATTATATGTTGGAGACCTGTGTAAAATTTCAGCCAATTCGTATAAGAATTGCGTCCATTGGGGCTCACGAAGTAAAATAGAGAGAACGATTTATATGGGATCTGTATCGGGCTATAGAACGATTCAGACCATTATAAACACGTTTGTTGATGGTCATGAGAGGATCCGTCGTACAAAATTTCAGGCATATCGGATAATAATTGCGACCTCTAGGGGTCAAGAAGTCAAGATCCCAGATCGGTTTATATGACAGCTATATCAGGTTATGAACCGATTTGAACTTATTTGACACAGTTGTTGAAAGTAAAAATAAAATACGTCATGCAAAATTTCAGCCAAATCGGATAGGAATTGCGCCCTCTAAAAGCTCAAGAAATCAAATCCCCAGATCTGTTTATATGACAGCTATATCAGGTTATCGACCGATTTCGACCATACTTGGCACAGTTGTTGGATATCATAACGGATATCAAAATTCATTCAAATCGGATAAGAATTGTGCCCTCTAGAGGCTCAAGAAGTCAAGACCCAAGATCGGTTTATATGGCAGCTATATCAGGTTATGAACCGATTTAAACCATACTTGGCACAGTTGTTGGATATCATAACAAAACACGTCGTGCACAATTTCATTCCGATCGGATAAGAATTGTGCACGCTAGAGGCTCAAGAAGTCAAGACCCAAGATCGGTTTATATGGCAGCTATATCAGGTTATGGGCCGATTTGAACCATACTTGGCACAGTTGTTGGATATCATAACAAAACACATCGTGCAAAATTTCATTCCTATCGGATAAGAATTGCGCACTCTAGAGGCTCAAGAAATCAAGACCCAAGATCGGTTTATATGGCAGCTATATCAGGTTATGGACCGATTTGAACCATACTTGGCACAGTTGTTGGATATAATAACAAAACACGACGTGCAAAATTTCATTCTGATCGGGTAAGAATTGCGCACACTAGAGGCTCAAGAAGTCAAGACCCAAGATCGGTTTATATGGCAGCTATATCTGGTTAGGGACCGATTTGAACTATACTTGGCGCAGTTGTTGGATATCATAACAAAACACGTCGTGCAAAAATTCATTCCAATCGGATAAGAATTGCGCACTTTAGAGGCTCAAGAAGTCAAGACCCAAGATCGGTTTATATGGCAGCTATATCAAAACATGGACCGATATGGCCCATTTACAATACCAACCGACCTACACTAATAAGAAGTATTTGTGCAAAATTTCAAGCGGCTAGCTTTACTCCTTCGGAAGTTAGCGTGCTTTCGACAGACAGACGGACGGACGGACGGACAGACGGACGGACATGGCTAGATCGACATAAAATTTCACGACGATCAAGAATATATATACTTTATGGGGTCTCAGACGAATATTTCGAGTAGTTACAAACAAAATGACGAAATTAGTATACCCCCCATCTTATGGTGGAGGGTATAAAAAGGATAAAAGAAAAGATTTGCTCAGCTATTGGACAGACCGATATCAAGATATGGTTCGGTTCGGATCACAATTAAATTATATGTTCGAGACCTGTAAAAAATGTCAGCCAATTCGAATAAGGATTGCGCCCTTTATGGGATCAAGAAGTAAAATAGAGAGATCGATTTATATGGGAGCTGTATCAGGCTATAGACCGATTCAGACCATCATACTTGGCACAGTTGTTAGATATCATAACAAAATACTTCGTGCAAAATTTCATTCAAATCGGATAAGAATTGCGCCCTCTAGTGGTTCAAAAAGTCAAGATCGGTTTATATGGCAACTATATCTGGTTACCATCCGATTTGAACCATACTTAGCACAGTTGTGGATATCATAACAAAACATGTCGTGCAAAATTTCATTCCAATCGGGTAAGAATTGCGCTTTCTAGAGGCTCAAGAAGTCAAGACCCGAGATCGGTTTATATGGCAGCTATATCAGGCTATGGACCGATATATACATTCTTGATCGTCATAGAATTTTAAGTCGAACTAGCCATGTCCGTCCGTCCGTCCGTCTGTCTGTCGAAAGCACGCTAACTTCCGAAGGAGTAAAGCTAGCCGCTTGAAATTTTGCACAAATACTTCTTATTAGTGTAGGTCGGTTGGTATTGTAAATGGGCCATATCGGTCCATGTTTTGATATAGCTGCCATATAAACCGATCTTGGGTCTTGACTTCTTGAGCCTCTAGAGTGCGCTATTCTTATCCGATTGGGATGAAACTTTGCACGACGTGTTTTGTTATGACATCCAACAACTATGCCAAGTATGGTTCAAATCGGTTTATAACCTGATATAGCTGCCATATAAACCGATCTTGGGTCTTGACTTCTTGAGCCTCTAGAAAGCGCAATTCTTATCCGATTGGAATGAAATTTTGCACGACATGTTTTGTTATTATATCCAACAACTGTGCCAAGTATGGTTCAAATCGGTCCATAACCTGATATAGCTGCCATATACACCGACCTGGGGTTTTGATTTCTTGAGCCTCTAGAGTGCGCAATTCTTATCCGATTGGAATGAAATTTTGTACGACGTGTTTTGTTACGATAACCAACAACTGTGCCAAGTATAGTTCAAATCGGTCCATAACCTTATATAGCTGTCATATAAACCGATCTTGGGTCTTGACTTCTAGAGCCTCTAGAGGGCGCAATTCTTATCCAATTTGAATGAATTTTGGCACGTAGTATTTTGTTATGATATCCAACAACTGTGCCAAATATGGTTCAAATCGGTTCATAACCTGATATAGCTGTCACATAAATAGATCTGGGGTCTTGACTTCTTGAGCTTCTAGAGGGCGCAATTCCTATCCGATTTGGCTGAAATTTCACAAGACGTTTTTTATTGTTACTTTCAACAACTATGTCAAATAAAGTACAAGTCGGTTCATAACCTGATATAGCTGCCATATAAACCGATCTGGGATCTTGACTTCTTGAGCCTCTAGAGGTCGCAATTATTATCCGATTTGCCTGAAATTTTGTACGACGGATTCTCTCATGACCATTAACATACGTGTTTATTATGGTCTGAATCGGTCTATAGGCCGATACAGCTCCCATATAAATCGATCTCTCTATTTTACTTCTTGAGCCCACAAAGGGCCCAATTCTTATTCGAATTGGCTGACATTTTACACAGGTCTCCAACATATAATTTAATTGTGGTCCAAACCGGACCATATCTTGATATCGCTCTAATAGCAGAGCAAATCTTTTCTTATATCCTTTTTTTGCCTAAGAAGAGATGCCGGGAAAAGAACTCGACAAATGCGATCCATGGTGGAGGGTATATAAGATTCGGCCCGGCCGAACTTAGCACGCTTTTACTTGTTTCTTCTAAGATCTCCTTCTAATTAAGCAGCAGTCATTTTTAGCAAACAACTTTTCTTAACTACTAATATTCAGCAGTGTTTGCTATTTTTAGCTAACTTTTTTCTATAAGTGTATGTTATGGCTATTAAAAGTTATAAAAAAAAAAGTAAAAGTAAGTGCGGCTGAGCCGAATCTTTTTATACCGACCACCATAGGATAGGGGTATATTAAACTAGTTATTCCGTATTTAATACCTTAAAATATTGATCTGCGACCACATAAAGTATGTACATACTTGATCCTCTGGACATTTTGATTCGATTTATCCATGTCCGACTGTCTGTCGAAATCACGATAACTGTGAAACGCGTAAATTTTTACTTCTGGCGGGAACATCATACAAAATTTATCATGTTTAGGCTTATAGGCCTACAGCCCTATAAGCCTTACGTCCTTTCTACTCAAAACCTTGGAACATTGTGGACACCATCATAAAGAGACGGACATCCAGCGAACTGCTTAAATACAAACAACATGCCTATGCCAAAGGAAGGTCTGTGCAGACAGGCCTTGTGCATAAAATGGAAGAATCCTTCGATGCCAAAACGTCCACACTAGTGGTATGCATTGACATCGAGAGGGCTTTTAACAACGTGGGGACCGACACACTGTTCCAATCCTTAAACCAGTATCGGGTGGACCCGTTCCTTAGAGACTGGATAAACCATATTCTAAGGAACAGGTGGATAAATTGTGTGTCCCGTCGTAGGGGGGCATTTTATCGCCACTCCTTTGAATGACCACCATAAATAACCTATTACGAATGCTGACTGAGGAGGGATTTGAACCCATCTGCTATACAGACGACATCATAATACTTCGAAGAGGTAAGGATCCGAACCAGCTATGCAAAAGGGGTATATGACTTGGCTAGACCCAGAAGTCTCAATGTTATCTTAGACAAGACTGAAATATGCCTGTTAAGGAGGAAGACGAAGGTGGGCCAATTTAACGCTCCACGTTTCCTCAACAAAACGATTTCGATATTTGACATGGTAAAATACTTAGAAGTGATCTTGGATAGGAAACTGAATTGGAAGTGTCACATTCAGAAGTGTACTGAGAAGGCTCACATATGTTGGGTACTATGTAGATGGGCCGTAAGCTCGAAATGGGGCCTCAATCCGAGGACAGTCCACTGGTGTGATTAGATCAATACTTACTTACGCCTCAGTAGTTTGGTGGAATGCTATGAAGAAAAAGTGCAAGATAAGGACCTTACAACAGGTTCAGAGAACATGTTGTCTTCGCATAGGCGAAGCGATAAAGACCATGCCCACTGGCACACTGGAGACTATTCTAGATATCCGACCCATTGACACAGATTAAAAGTAAGGCAGCCGCTGAGGCTATGAGACTTAAGGCGATGGGAGAAGGAATGACTGGACTGAGTGTCTGGAAGAAATGAAAGAGGTTTCCGATTGGATACCAGAGGCGACACTTGAGGTCGAGTGTGACGCACTGCTGCCAGCGGCACAGTCTTAGACTGACGGAATCCTAGGATGGCAATACAATAAGATCATGTTACACGGATGGATCAAAGCTAGAGGACAGAGTGGGCCTAGGGGTCTACATTGAGAACCCAGGGACTGAGATCTGTTTTAGACTGCGTGACAATAATACGGTCCCGCAGGCGGAGATCCGGGCGATCACAGAATGCTTGAGGGGGTGTGGTGCTAACGCGAGGACGTCGAGTATGAAAATCTTTGCGGACAGTTAAACGGCCATAAGAGTAATAACAACCAGGACGGTAGGGTAACGACCAGTCTTAGAGTGTAAGAAGGAGTTTAACGCCTTCTCTGAGGATGGCTCAAACTGCATCGTTTGGGTGCGGGGCCATAACGGAGTGAGGAGGAGTAGAAGTGAAGGCCGGAGGACTGCCGTCAATAAACTTGGTTAACCCAAAGCCTTTCGGGTCGACGCAGTCCGAGTTAAGGGCGTAGGCAACGAAAGACGAACACTGTGGATCACAGTCGGAAGGGCGGCGACAATCCTATGGGGTGATCCGGATCGTGAGAGGAGGAGGCTATTGCTGAAAGGAAGTAAGATCAGTATAGCTTTTGGTATCATAACGGGACACATAGGACTACGAGCTTACTTATGCAAAATCGGTTCGGCAAGTGATAACATGTGTAGGGCATGTGGAGAAGATGATGAGACGTTGGAGCATTTCCTGTCTTTGCTCGGCTTGCGTGACTAAAATGCACCGATAATTTGGTGAGTACACAATACCTGACATAAACCAACTTAGCGGAGTGATATGGGAAAAAATTAAGGATTTGGGAAATAGAACGGAATTCCTAACCTAAAATTTCCTTTTTCGAGGATACTTTTTAGTTTTTAGAGTGCACAAAAAGCCTATCACTGGCTCAGGTATATGTCCATAATGGCATGGGGCGGATTAATTTATGCACCCACTTTTCAACCTAGCCTTACCTAACCTGTGTTTCTGTACCACCCACCATAGAAGGTGTACTACCTTCGACATTCTCATCGTACTTATATATTCTTAACAAATTACTGTTATTCTAAGTTCTTATAGCAATGGTTTAAATTGCAATAGTTTATCATATTGGGTTGCCCAAAAAGTAATTGCGTATTTTTCATATAGTCGGCGTTGACAAATTTTTTCACAGCTTGTGACTCTGTACTTGCATTCTTTCTTCTGTCAGTTATCAGCTGCTACTTTTAGCTTGCTTTAAAAAAAGTGTAAAAAAGTATATTTGATTAAAGTTAATTCTAAGTTTTATTAAAAATGCATTTAATTTCTTTTAAAAAAGCCGCAATTACTTTTGCGGCAATCCAATATTTTCTTTTTCATTAAAAAGAGTTTGTTTACCTGACTATGAGTTTAAGTGATTTTTCTTTATCACCTTTACACTTTGCCCCCAAATGCAAATTTGTATAGATATTCTTTTGAAAAAATACTTGCATTCACTTAAAGCAACCGGAAATGCTTTAATTTACTCCATATTTTATATCACTTCCGTCTCCCCACACAATAAATATTAAAACAAAAGAGCAGGCATACCACACAACGCACCTACTGTCAAGTACCTTGAAAATGATTTTCCTTTTACAATTTACTGTAAATGCGAAAGGACTATATTCTGTTAACGAAACACATAAAATACGACGGGAAGCCCAAAAGCATACGAGTGAGTCAGGCAATGGAAACAAAAAAAAACGAAAAAGAAAAATTGGCACAATGTCAATTTTCTTAAGCTCAACTTTTTAATACAAAAGGACAACAGACAAAAAAAATCACAAAAACACAAAAAAAAAATCACAAAAAACAAACTCAGCACCAGAAAAGGACATAATGCCCTAGGAATTCCACAAAAGGGAAGGAGTAGAAGTCCTTCGGCAACAACACTGAAATCCCAAGTTATATAGTCTTAATATACAAAATCAGACACCAGGAGTTATCAACAGACATTTGCACACACACATACACACACTCATGTAGCCAAAAGCTTGCCTTAAGAATGAGGAAATAAGTAAGAGATGGCACAAAAAGGCATACAACTTTAAATCACACAACGACAGTTAAGGATTTACAAAAATGAAATTTATTGTTAAGACACAGGTCGCTCCAAACTGACACTGGCACACACACTCACACACATTGTCAGGGTGAATTGGGGCGAAGTTGCAGCCTCTTAGCTGGTTTGGGCCACACAATAATAATGATTCCAACAAATGAACAACAAGACCATTCGCCTTTGATAGAGCAACGATACGAGCGGCAAATTGTATAAAGTTCAAGATACAAATCTGCATGACACTTGGTCTTGCTAGTAGTGTGTGTGTGTGTGCGAGCGTTCCTATGTATGTGTTTATTTGTGTGGAAACACAATTGTCCACATCTTTGTTGAGCTTTTGGAATTTCTAACCACAAGGTGGTACTGGTGCTGCTGCGAAGGTATCGAGGGATAAAAACATCACCCTGCATTGACAGTGTATTTTATGATGTCACAAATCAGACCAAATATCTAACACCAAATCCCAATTTGATGATGGCTGATAATGATGGCAAATAAGATGAAAACAATACAGGATGTTCTCTTAATACCCCAAAGATTTTCACAGTGTACAATGACTGGGTGCAGAAATGCCAAATTTAATAGAAAATCAGCTCATACCCAGAAGGATTTGAAACATTTCACCTTTCTACTACTCTAAGATCAACACCAAGAAAAATTGTGGGCTAGTGTGTCTGACCCACTTACGCCAAACGAATATTATATAAAGGCAACATCATGAACACACTCTTAACAACCGGTTCTGTGAACAGCATGGAGTCGATGATTCCATCAATGGCCACAGGGTACCTGGGAGAGGCACATCCGGGAGTGCCAACTCCGTATGCGTTTGGTGCGTTAGGTAATACAGAACCGAATCTCATAATTGGTTTGCGTTTATAAGATTTAAGCGGTGCATAGAGTGGGTGTTCTTAGGAACACACCCTGACCTGCCATCGATACGAAAGTATACTCATGCTGAGTACGTTGCAAGGTACTCGGCCAAAAAAGTTAACAGTGGGTTACAAAAGTCTTCACCCTGGGACAATATGGGCAGCAGTAGTTTCTCTTTATGCATCAGTTTCACAATTTAATTACAATGATCTGCTTGACATATTCGACGAGATACTGGGCTCAATTTACGGCAAGATGAATGGTACCTCTCCAATTTACTCCAGTTTTGAGCGCAAGATCTCCAAGATGGCTACACCGATGTTAGCAGAATTTGTGCGCACCCTTATGGTAGACGGGAGGGACGCCCCACTCCTAATCAAACCCAACTAAACGGACATTTTTGGTGTAATATGGATCTCAATTTAAAGGTATTTAAGAGCAAAGTATGTATTTGATATAAAAATTTGGCTCCAAGTGTCTGTGGCGGCCCACACCCGCAAAAACCACAGCGGGACATGTATGCTGATGGGGACAATATGGGACTTAAATGAACAGCTTTTGGTACTAGAGTAGAAACCTGCACTGTCTAGCTTTATTACTTCTAAAATTAGCGTCCTTTCGGCAGAGTATAATAATAGAGTATAAATTTTTGAATTTAAATTTAGGTTGACACAGAAGGGCGCTGTGGATCTTCGAAAATGCTGTTTCCCAAGTGGTAGGTAACAAATTAACTAATGTGGGTCTTATACGATTTAGGTGAAATTTTACACAACGAAGTGTACTCAGAAGTAGACTTGGGCAAGATAATGTAGATTGTTCAAGCATAGAAGACCTTGACGAAAATGTCACCAGAATTACGACTGCACTGGTGGGGTCCTTTGAAGATAGTTGTCCGGGATAGGAAATCAGGCCAAGAAAAACCCTTGATGACCGGAAGATTTGCAATGTTGGCAATGACGTCCGCAGACTTCTTAACAGAGCACGTCGTAAAAAGCGGAAGCTCATTGGGACGTGTATTACACACGGCTCAAGGAATACAATAAAATTACCAGATAGCGATAGCGTTAACGACGCCGCCACGATAAAAAAGTTGCTCCCAAATCCACGTCCAAAATGAAGCTTTAGTAGACGACGTGGAAGTGAGTGCAGAGATAACGGAGGACATGGAGGATACGATGGGACTCACGGAAACACCTGAATCTTGGAATAATGATGTTGATCGAAGGTTTATAATTATGGAATTTATGGTGAAAGAATCCTTGACGAGCATCAAACTATTTAAGTCACACAATCCTGATGGAATATTACCGGTGTTACAACAGAAAGAGGCAACTATTTGGCATCCCATCTGGCTCCTATTTTCATAGCTTGGATAGGGCTTCGCAAGCCTGGCAGGAGGACATCATGGTATTTATACCCATGCCCGGCAACGCAAATTATGCGACACCAATGGCCTACAGACCTATAAGCCATACGTCCTTTCTACTCAAAAAAATGGAACGTATTGTGGACTCCATGATAAAGAGTAGGACATGCAGCGAACTGCTCAAATATAAACAGCATGCCTATGTCAAGGGAAGGCAGGTGGAGAGGTTGTGCATAAAATAGAAGAATCCTTCGATCCCAAAATGTACACCCTGGCGGTATGCATGACGTCGAGGGGGCTTTTAAACAAAGTGCGGATCGACACACTGATCCAATCCTCAGACCACTACCGGTTGGACACGGTCCTTAGAGACTATATAAACCATATGCTAAGAAACAAAGGGAGAAAGTGGCACAAGGCACGCGACAGGGGGGTATTTCATCGCCACTCGTATGGGTGACCACCATGAATGACCTATTAAGGATGCTGACTGAGAAGGGATTTGAGCCCGTCTGACGATGTTATAATACTTCTTAGGGGTAAGGATCCGAACCAGCTATGCAGAAGGGCTCAAAATGTCTGTCATATGGCAAAAGACTGGACTAGACCCAGGGGTCTCAATGTTAACCCAGTGAAGACCGAAATATGCC
The DNA here is from genome assembly GCF_963082655.1 of Stomoxys calcitrans. Classification (NCBI taxonomy): domain Eukaryota; kingdom Metazoa; phylum Arthropoda; class Insecta; order Diptera; family Muscidae; genus Stomoxys; species Stomoxys calcitrans. The sequence goes on along the minus strand of NC_081555.1, from coordinate 106,834,142 downwards.
TGTTCACGTGGAAGACGAAGGTGGGCCAATTTAACACACCACGTTTTCTCAATAAGACTATTTAGATTTCTGGCAAGGTCAATTACTTAGGTGTGATCTCGGACAGGAATCTGAATTGGAAGTGTCACATTTAGGAGCATACTGAGAAGGCTAACAGATGTTGCACACTATGTAGACGGGCCGTAGGCTCGAAATGGAATCCGAGGATAGTCCATGAACTCTACAGGAGCGTTATTAGACCAATACTTATATACGCCTCAGTAGTTTAGTGGAATGCTATGGAGAAAAAGCGCAACATAAGGACCATACAACAGGTTCAGAGAACATGTTGTCTTGGCATAGGCGGAGCGATGAGGACTACGTCCACTAGGGCACTAGAGACTATTCGGCCATTGTGGCTATAAGACCTAAAGCGATCAGAAAATGCATTGAGGACGGGTGCAGTTCATGCCATCGCGGTATAATCAAGGCGACGATAGGAAACCTGGAAATAAAGGAAGAGGTTTCTGATCGGATACCTGAGACGACACTAGAGGTCGAGTGCGAGGCACTGCTGCCAGCGGCACAGTCTTGGATTGATGGAACCCTAGTATTGACATCTGGAAGAACATGTTACACGAACGGATCAAAGCTGGAGTGCAGGGCGGGCCTGGGGGTCTTCATTGAGAACCCACGGACTGACATCTGTATGGTCCTGGCGGAGATACGAGCGATTACAGAATGCGTGAAGTGGTGTGGTGCTAACGCAAAGCCGTCGAATGTGAACATCTTCACGGATAGTAAAATTGTCATAAGGGCAATAACAACCAGGACGGTAAAGTCACGAACAGTCTAGCAGTGTAAGAAGAAGATAAACGCCTTCTATGAGGATGGAAAAATCCACATCGCGTGGGTGTCGGGCCATAACGCAGTAAGGGGAAATGAAAGGGCAAATGATTTAACGGTGAAGTTCAGAGCACTGCCGTCAATAAATTTGGTTATCCCGAATCCTTTCGGGTCGAAGCAGTCCGAGTTAAGGGAGTGGGCGACGAATGCGCATGCAACACTGTGGAACAGCGAAACGGTCGAAAGGACGGCGAAAATCCTGAAAGGAAGTAAGAAGTAGGTCTGTATAGCTATTAATGTCATGACGGTGCGACAAGTGATAGCATGTGTAGGGCATGCGAAGAAGATGATGAGACGATGGAGCATTTCCTTTGTCATTGCCCGGCTTTCGCGTCTAACAAAAACCGGCACTTAGGTGGGAACACAATACCAGACATGAACCAACGTAGGGGAGTGGCATGGAAAACAATTAAGGATAATGTAAGTAACAAGGAATTCCTAATTTAGATTAGAGCGCAAAACAAGAAGATTACTGGCTTAGATGTATGTCCATAATGGCACGGGGCGGATTAATATCAGCATCCTCTTTTCAACCTTACCTTACCTAACCTACACAATAAATTCTATTATGATCTCCTTTTTATACCCACCACCGAAGGATGGGGGTAGATTCATTTTGTCATTCCGTTTCCAGCACATCGAAATATCCATTTCCCATTCTAAAAAGTTTATATATTCTTGGTGTTCGTCAAAATGTAAGACGATCTAGACATGTCCGTCCGTCTGTCTGGTGAATTCAAGCTAAGTCTTTAAAAATGAATGTATTGAGCTGAAACATAACCTGTTTTGGATCATAGCCAGTTTAAGTTCGAAGATAGAACGATCTGTCGATTTATGGTCTAATGTCCATTAAAGCCACATTTATTATCTGATTTCGCTGAAATTGTATGAAGAAGATAAAAGCCTTCTCTGAGGATGGCACAATCCGCATCGTTTGGATGCCGGGCTATAGCGAAGTAGGGGAGAATGAAAGTGCGGACAAATTTGCAGTGAAGGTCGGAGGACCGCCGTCAATAGAAGTTTAGGACGTGGGCTACGAACGCGTGTTTATCACTGTGGAACAGCGAAACGGTTGGTGGAACGACGAAAATCCTATGGGGAAGTCCAGAGCGTGAGAAAACGAGGTCATTGCTGAAAGGAAGTAAGCAGGGGGTCAGTATAGCTTTCGGTATCGTAAAAGGGCACATAGGATTACGAATTCACTTATGCTAAATCAGTGCGGCAAGTGAAACCATGTGAGTAAGATGAGACGTTGGAGCATTTCCTATGTCACTGCCTGGCTTTCGCGGCTAACTGACACCTGTACTTAGGTGGGAACCTAATGCCAGACATGAACCAACTTAGGGGCGTTATATGGAAATCATTTAGTTTGTAAGTAGCACGGAATTCCCGACATAGATTTTCTTTTTCGAGGTTACTTTTTATACCCTCCACCATAGGATGGGGGTATACTAATTTCGTCATTCTGTTTGTAACACCTCGGAATATGCGTCTGAGACCCCATAAAGTATATATATTCTTGATCGTCATGTCATTTTAAGTCCATCTAGCCATGTCCGTCCGTCCGTCCGTGAGTCCGTTCGTTTATCGAAAGCACGCTAACTTTCGAAGGAGTAAAGGTAGCCGCTTGAAATTTTGCCCAAATACTTTTTGTTAGTGTAGGTCGGTTGGGATAGTATATGGGCTAAATCGGTCCACGTTTTGATATAGCTGCCATATAAACCGATCTTGGGTCTTGACTTCTTGAGCCTCTAGAGGGCGCAATTCTCGTCTGATTTGACCGAAATTTTGCACGAAGTATTTTATTATAACTTCCAACAACTGTGCTAAGTATGGTTGAAATCGGTTCATAATCTTGACTTCTTGAGTCACTATAGAGCACAATTCTTATCCGATTTGAAATCTGAAATTTTGCACGAGGTGTTTTATTATGACTTCCAATGACTCTGCTTAGTATGGCGCAAATTGGTACATAACCTGATATTGCTGCTATATACACCGATCTGGGATCTTGACTTCTTGAGCCTCTAGAGGGCGCAATTCTCATCCGATTTGGCAGACATTTTGTACAACGGCTTCTCTCTTGACCTTCATATACGTGTCTAAGATGGTCTGAATCGATCAATAGCTTGATACAGCTGCCATATAAACCTATCTCCCGAGTTTGCTTCTTGAGCTCCTACAAGGCGCAATTCTTATCCGAATGAACTGAAATATTACCTAATGACTTCTACAATGTTCAGCACTCATTTATGGTCCGAATCGGACTATAACTTGATATAGCTCCATTAGGATAACAGTTCTTATTCAATATTCTTTGTTTGCGGGACATAGTGTGCTGAGGTTCCAATCGTTTGGTATATTGTTGCGCAGAAGTGGCGATGTATAAGTCTCATCCGCATGTAACCTCTGGCTTTTTAATAGTTCAGGTGGTAACCCGTCGGCTCCTGCTGCCCTGTTGTTCTTCAGCTGAGTTACTGCTAAGTGGATCCTATTTTTACTATACAGTACACATTATCATCAACATCAACATTAGGAATTGGTTCTATGGTCATTGCTGCCACTATTAAATACCAAAACTTGGGAAAATGTTCTTACTTTTTCCTAAGTTCACTGTGCCTCTTACCAGATTTCCGTCAATATGTCTGCGTAGGTTTAGCTACAAAACCCTTGATTTTATGTTGCTAGAATTTGCGATTTTCATTCTGTGTTCATTCTGCCTCCATCATCCCCCTGTCACCCTTTTGTATTTTTATTTAATTTTAAAATCTATAAGCAAGCCTTTCCTACAAATGCCTAAGTTGTCCAAAACGGTATTCGCCTGCTGTCATTATTTACGATTTTCATTATTTCTCTATGAACGAAAATAAAAATAAAAAAAAAATATATAAATAAGTCACCAAAATATGGCCCACATGTCTGCATGGTGTGTTTAAACCCTTTTTTTGCCAAAGTTCAAATATTTCAGCAAAATTTTAATGCAAAAATTGCCAAAAATAGTTTATAACAGCCCGGGGAAAATTATTTTGCCGCCTTTGCCATCTTCCTAGGGAAAGCAAATTCCAAAATATATATGGAAGTGTTGAAAACTGTGCAACATTTGGGCAAAATTGTTTCCGGCTAATGGCGAAGGATGATTGCGATAGTAAGGGTGGGTGTGCACCACAATGAATTTCAAGTCTCCCCACCCAGCCATGGCCAATGTAGCCGATGCTAATGATGAGAGAAACTTATATTTATTTATATTCACACTTACATGCACAGCAACAAACCATCAGTACTATCGCGCGCACACACACACACACACACTGACAACCCAATCATTGCCCCCTCTACTGCCTTTGTATTTCTCTCTGCCATATATTTTTAGCTATGGATAGGTTATAAAGTTTTGCGTGCTTATGGTTGGTGTTACTTTGCTCTTATTTTTTTGGCATCACCAAAAACACAATGGAGGAAACGGAAACACTTGTGCTCACGCAATGCACTTACTAGTGCTAACAGACACACACACACACACAGACAATTTGTGACATTTGTTGTAATAAAAGCATGGCGGCTGTAGTATTTTACAACTACTTGTGTAAAATTTAAATTTTTGCTAACATTAAGTTTGGAGCTCTCGCCATCAACGAGAGAAGTTTTAAAGACTGACTAAGAACAGTATTTCACCTCTTTCTTTGCTGGCAAATACTTGCTAAGGCCTTCTCTTTAATTTAATTCTATTTATGATTCAATTGAAGATTTTTGCCCTTTACTACTTATCTTTGCCATCTACTTTGTTTTTTCGTTCGTTTTCATTCAACAAATGTCTTGCAATTAATTTTGGACTTCTTTTGTTGTCGTTGGCATTTTGGCAAAAGGTTACTTCTTGGTATGGAAAACATTTGGTGCTCACATCTCTTGGTTCCGGTGGTTCTTTTATGTTCTCTTCTTCTTCTTTTTGTATCCTTTCATTGGATTTCCTTAACAATAGTATCGTATTGAGTAAATTTCCGTTGGCACTTTTTTTGTGGGATTATTTTGATTCTTGTTTTTCTGTGGTCTAATTTTTAATTGTTAAACTTTTTTAATCGGAAAACTTTGATTTGAAATGGGTTGATGGTGTTTTGTTAAACTAATTTTTACGTTTGTAAGCCATTTTTATTGTTGCCAAGAAAAGTTGTCGGTTTGGATGACCGTCATGAAAAAAATTATGCAAATAAAAGTCTCAAATGAAATTCGACTTTGTGATTAAAGGCGAAATTTTACTTGCTTTACCTAAGGTGATGGGTATGAGGGTTACTGTCGAAGTTGTCAAAAAATTACAAGGGACAAAACAGATAAAAACATTTTTTAATGAAACTAAAAATTGGACATTATCTATTATATAAGAATTAAATTGTTGCGCTTAGTTTGTTTGTTTGTCCATTCCGTATAGACTTAAAAAGCGGCTGAACCAATTTTTATGGAATTTTCACAGATGGTAGAGTTTGAGCCTCCGGTGAAAATAGGGTATTACATTTTTTGATATCCGATGGGGGGAGGACTTTCCTCCTTACCACAATTACCAAAAACGCCTGATCTCGGAGATGGGTGCACCGATACACGAAATTGGTATACATTTTTTGGGTCCAATAACTTGGGGGGGAGTGCCCCATCCCAAAACTCACCCGGGCGGACATGTTAACCGATTGGGACAATATGGGTATCAAATGAAAGGTATTTAAGAGTAGAGTACGAATTTAATATACAAATTTCGCCCAAAGTGTTTGGGGAGTCCCCCACCCCCAAAAACACCACCCAACAGGACACTCTTACCGCTTTGGGCGATATTGGTATCAAATGAAATGCGTTTAAATTTGAGTACAAACCTGACATAAAAATGTATTCCTTGGTGTCTGAGGGGCCTCCCAACCCCCCCAAAAAAAAACCCCATCAGGACATATTTACCGATTGGAACAATATGGATATCAAATGAAAGGTATTTAAAAGTTGAGTAAAAAGCTGATAAAAAATTTATTTGTTGGTTTCTGAGGCGCCACCATCTCCCAAAAACCCCAACACAGGACATATTTACCGATTGGGACAATATGGACATCATTTGAAAGGTGTTTGGAAGTTGAGTACACATATGTTATAAGAATTTGTTCCAAGGTATCTACAGGGCCTCTCCGACCCAAAAAAAAAACCCCAAAACGGGTATGAATGTCCAACGTCACAAAATGGGTATAAAATAATGGTGAGAATTGACTACAAATCTGATATACACATTTGGGACAGAGTCTGGGACTGGCCCACTGACCTAATATGCATCAATAAGACGTGTAATTCAATCGGGATAATATGGGAATTAAACGAAGAATTAATTCCCAAATGTTTTTATAAGGATTCAAGTATCTGGTTCACGTCCTGCCGTTCAGCCGGACATGTAGATTTCGCCATTAAAGGACTCAAATCAATTTTTTATTGGGTCTTAGCGTCAGGGAGACCAACCCTCTCCCCCAAATAAAAACAACACCAAACTGTGATGTATTGTATTAAAATGAAAGGATGTGTCAGATTGCAATTATGAGGGCAATAAATGTGGATCTCAACGAGACCCGCAGCCCTGAATATCTTGATCGCCACCTTCAAAATGCTTGACATTATGGGGCTCAAACAAAGTCGTGTTCTAGCACGATGCTGATATTATTTAATGGTCCGCCCCCTAAACTCCCTTCAAACCGGTCATGTTTCCCTACTATGGCAATAAGGGCCTCAAATAATAAGTATTTGAGGGTAGAAAACGAATTTGATACCCAATATGTAGCTCAAATTATGTTTTTCGGAGTAGAGTATGAACCTGATATTCACTTTCTGGCCAAAGGGTTTGGCTACTCCAATCTATCACCAAAACCAAGAGAATTTTGTAGATCTAACATCCAAACTTGAATGGGTGGACGCTCCTCTTATCCTATTTTAAAAACGCGAGATTTAGGGTGTGCGATTTACACGAAATTTAGTTTGTTTATAATAATTCAAAAACAAAAATTTGGCGGAGGTATGTCAAGGGAGCTGCCCCACCTCCAAAGTTCAAATTAATGGTATTTGAGACTATAGCACGAATATGATACATGGGGGTTCACCTCATCCTCAAAAACACCCCCATTCCGGACATATTTACCGACCATAGCAATCTATGGATCAAATGAAAGGTATTTGGGAGTAGAGCACCACTTTGGGGCGAAATATGTAAAAGGGTGTACCAGCACCCCGAAACAGGACTTATTTCCTGACCGTTTTAGTAAAGAGCTTAGATAAAATAAGAGAGTGAAAGAAGGAGCAGTGGAGCGGGCCCTGTCCAGCTTCTTCTTGTCTGTTCCGTATAGATTCAAAAAAGGGCTGCACCGATTTTCTTAAAATTTTCACAGAGGGTGCATAATGAACCCGTGGTCAAAATAGGATACTAAATTTTTTGATATCTGAAGGGGGGCGGACCCTCCCCCTTACCCTAATTTTCAGAAACGCCAGACTTCGGTGGTGCGATTTTTTTTGTGTGATCTCTTATAGTAACCAAACACCAAAAATTTGGTAACCAAATTCCGGATGGGGTACATAGGGGGGACGCCCCACCCCCAAAACCTAGCAAATATATATATAGACCTATCACAAAATGAAACTCAAACGAAAAGTATTTAAGATTAGAAAACACATCTGATATCTAATTTTCGGACCAAGTGTTTGGGGGACCACCCCAACCCCCAAAACACGCCTAAATCGGACATATATACCAACCAGGACAATATGGGACTCAAATAAAAGATATTTCAGAGTAGAATACGAATCTGGCATCCAAATGTGCGAATAAGTTTCTGGAGTCCACCCCTTCCTCAAAATACCCCACAAACAGGACTTTTTTACTGACCATGGCAATATGGGGCTCAAATAAAAGGTATTTGAGTGTAGAATGCGATTGCCATACACAAATGGGGGACCAAGTATTTTGGGGGCCCCCCGTCTCCAAAAACACTCACAAAGAGGACAAATTTACGACCATAGCAATATGGGGCTCAAATGAAAGGTCCTTGGGAGTACAGCACGAATCTGATATCAACCTTCTCCATAAAACCACCCAAACAAGACCTATTTGCTGACCAAGGCAATATGGATCTTAAATGAAAGATCTTTGGGAGAAGAGCACGAAATCGACTTTCACTTTTGGGACCAAATATCTGGGGGTCCACCACACCCCAAGAAGGAATTTTACTGACCCTTGCAATGTGGCGTTTAAATAAAAGGTATTTGAGTGTAGAAAAATTCACGGGAAAATTGGACTACAATATCAGCCGAAATCAGGCATAAATTTCCAAATTTAGTGGAACTCCTCTCCAACATAGCGTTATCGGGCGCAGCAGAGCGGGTTAGTTTTCTATAGAAATAAAATTTTCTATAGAATAAAAAAATTACAATCGGATATTGTCCGGCTGCAGACCATAGAGTTATGTGTTTCTTTTACAAATAGAAAAACAAAAGAACCTTTTTTTAAAGTGTAATAATACTGACTCGTTTCCTAGATCTCGATTTCGACTGGCATTACAATCAGACATCGTGAAAAAACGAGTATAGCTTTCGGTATCATAACGGGACACATTAGATTTCGTGCTCACTTATGCAAAATCGGTGAGGCAAGTGATAGCATGTGTTGGAGCACTAATGACGTTTGAGCATTTCCTATGTTATTGCTCGGCTATCCCGGCTAACAGACACCGTCACTTTGGTGGAGACACAATACCAGACATAAACCAACTTAGGGGAGTGGTATGGAAAACAATTAAGGTGTTTGTAAGTAGCACGGAATTCGTAGATTACATTCTCTTTTTCAATGCTAGTTTATAGTATTTTGAGAGTACAACAAGCCGATTACTGGTTTAGGTGTATGTCCATAGTAGCATAGGTCGGACTTATATCCGCACCATCTTTTAAACCTAACTTAACCTATGTGTTGACAGGTGCAGTCTTACATTTTTATAGGAAAGTTTTTCATTTTCTTGCATAAACTTTCTGAAAGCGTTTTGAAGTACAACCCTCATTTGAGTTGTTAATTGCAAATTACAAATCTGCCCATGAACATTTCATTAAGGAAAGGGGACAAACTGCTCACATATCAATGAGCGCTGTCCAATTCAAGTTTAAGTTCAATGATAAGGAACCTCCTTTTATTAGCCGAGTGCGACAGTTCTTTGGGGAGAAGTTTCTACAGGGCATAGTAGGCACTGGGCCAGTAACCCGCCCCCTCGAAACAATGAGAACTACTATGAGAAACAAAGGAATAGGGAAAACGGATCCCCCTAACGTTGACGACCCACGCAAACGAAAGAAGGACAATGATTTGCGGAACTGCACCTGGAATGTCCACACTCTCTATAGCGAAGGTGCAGTAAACTCGCTGGAGGATGTACTAGAGAAGTACAAGGCAGATATTACCGTCTTACAGGAAGTGCGATAGGCTGAGAATGACGTCACTACAACACCAAAAGGTGACGAACTATACTATAGTTGCCATAACACGAGTCATGAATTTGGCTGTGGATTTGTGGTTAGTCGGAGACTGAAACACCTTGTCTCCAGCTTTACTGCGGTGGACGAGAGGCTATCCACAATCCGCATAAAAGCCAAATTCTTCAACCTCAGCTTAATTTGTGCCCATGCTCCGACGAAGGACAAAGAACGAGCAGACTAAGGATATTTTCTACGAGCGCCTAGAGAAAGAATATGACCGCTGCCCTGCCCATGATATTAAAATCGTTCTGGGAGATTTTAATGCGATAATAGGGAAGAAAGACATTTGTGGTCCAACAGTCGGAAAGTTAAGCCACCACTAGATAACGTCCAGTAATGGGTTGAGGCTGATGGATTTTGCCGCGGCAAAAAACATGGTAGTTGGTAGTTAGCAGCACCAGATTTCAAATTAAAAATATTCACAAAGCCACATGGCTGTCACCCAATCAAAACACGAGGAACCAAATTGATCACGTTGTGATAGATGGAAAGCATTCGTCCAGCGTGTTAGATGTAAGATCAATCCGTGGAGCGAATATAGATTCGGATTATTACGTTGTTGCAGCAAAGTCTCGCATCCGTTTGAACATGGCGAGGAATGCAAGATCTAAAACTGCACGGAAGTTGAATATTGAAAAGTTGCAAACACAACAGATGGCAGCGGCATACTCCACTCGACTTACCCAATTGCTTGATGAAAGCACTCTTTGTTCCGATGATAAAACGGCGCAGTGGTAAACTATTGCCCACTTTATGGAAAATGCCACGAAATCCGTATTTGGGTATCGGAAGCCACCTCCTAGAAACCCATGGTACGACCAAGAGTGTCGAGATGCTACTGAAGCCAAGAATGCTGCATATAGAGCCTGTAATCAGTACCAACGCGTCAGATGAAGGACAGGTATCGGGAGAAAAGGAGAGAGGAGAAACGTCTATTCCGCAGAAAGAAAAAGGAAATGGAAAGATGTGAGTATGAGCGAATTGAGATGTACAGGATTCAGAATGAAGTTCGGAAATTCTACTAAAGAATTAAACATCAAACCGATGGCTTTGATGCAGGAACATCCTCCTGCAGAGACATAAAAGGAAATCTGGTAACTGACACAGATAACGTGCTTAGGATATGGAAAGAACATTTTACCCAACTGCTAGTGTCCGACGTTGGCGGCGAAGAGGATACCCCAGAACCAATCCCTGATGATGGTATAGAATGTTGACCTCCTAGTCAGAATGAGGTGCAGGTAGCAGTGACCCGACTAAAGAACAACAAGGCAGCAGGAGCCGACGGATTACCCGCTGAACTATTTAAGACACGGTGATAAGGCGTATGCATCAGCTTATCTGCGCAATCTGGCTAGAAGAACGCATACCCGATGATTGGAACCTCAACATACTATGTCCCAGAAACAAGAAAGGAGACAAGAAGGAATGTGCCAACTGCAGAGGAATAAGTCTCTTCCCCATGGCATACAAGATACTCTCGAGCGTACTATGTGAAAGATTAAAACCTAAAGTCAATGAGATAATTGTGCCTTATAAATGCGGCTTTAGACCTGGTATATCTACCCTGGACCAGATATTGACACTACGCCAAATCCTGGAAAAGACCCGAGAAGGACAAATCAACGCCTACCAACTCTTTGTTGACTACAAAGCCGCCTTCGATACCCCTTTGCGTCCAAAGGACGACACTTGCTGATACGCGCTCCATAGTAAGAATAGGAAAGAATCTCTCCGAACCATTTAATTCCAAACGAGGTTTTAGACAAGGAGACAGCCTATCGTGTGATCTCTTTAATATCCTGATGGAGAAGATTATACGAGATGCAGATGTGAAAAGATATGGCACACTAATCACAAGAGAACACATGCTACTCGCCTATGCCGACGACATCGACATCATAGGTCGGTCACCGGAAGTATTAACTGCAGCCTTTGAAAGAATCGAAAGAGAGTCAGTGGAAATGGGTCTGGCAGTAAATGGAGATAAGACAAAATGGATGGTTTTAACTCCCAAAACGCCTTGTACAACCGATCAGATAAAGCAAATGGAGAAAATTGGGAACCACAACTTTTGAGAGAATATAGGCGATGTATGAACCACGAGCTGTATGAGCTGTATACGACGATAGCATAGTTACACGTATCAAAATACAATGGCTGCGTTGGCTAGGTCAGGTTGTCAGAATGAACGAAGAAGCTCCAGCAAAGTAGTCTTTTAAAGGCAAACTCGGTGGTACACGCAAATCGGGAAGACTAAAAGCCCGATGGAAAGATCAACTATTGGGGGACACCTCGAAACTTGGTGTCAGAGATTTTAGGAAAGATCCCAGAAGATCGAGGCGTTTGGTACGCTATTCTACGTTCGGCTAGTGAAACAAATGTTCTGTCATAGCCAATTAAAGTAAGTTAAAGTAAGTAAGATTCGTAATCCCAAATACCTATCATTTGGGCCCCTTATTGATATGGACTCTCAATTTGCCAGCCTTTAAAAGTTTTGGCGTTAGGGTGACTTCCTGGATTCTTGGACTCAATTTTTAATATATTATTCTATTCTTCAATACCATTCATTTAATATCCATATTGTCCTTATCGATCAACTTTTGATTATGGGTGGTGTATATAAATAGGATGCTTACCCAACACTAATGAAAGTATTTAACAGATAATTCAATCCAAAAATCTTACCTAAAAATTAAAAGAAAAAATATAAAGGTTAATTAAAATATTTGTAATAATTTGGTTTTGGGTAGAGATTTTAGAAGTAATCTTGAAAGAAAATATGGTTAGGATTTTAAAGATCGAGTACTATTGTATTAAAGCTGGAATACATTGATTTAGACCGTACTTGACACAGTTGTAGAGAGTCACAATAGAACACTATATCCAAAATTTCAGCTAAATCGGATACACATCGCGGTTTGTAAGGGCTCAAGAATTCAAATCGGGAGATAGGTTTATATGGGAGCTACGTCATGTTATAGACCGATTCAGACCGTACTTAACACAGTTATTGGAAGACATAACAAAACACTATGTGCAAAATTTCAACCAAATCGGACAAAACTTGCGGATTTAGGGGCTCAAGAAGTCAAATCTGAAGATTGGTTTATATGGGAGCTATTGTATATCAGGTTCTTGACCGATTTAGACGATGTTGTAAGTTACAACAGAACACTACATACAAAATTTGAGTCACATCCAATAAAAATTGCGCCTTCCAGAGGCTCACGAAGTCTAATCGTGAAATCGGTTTATATGGGAGCTATATCTAAATCCGATATAGCCCATTTACAATCCCCAATGACCCACGTCAATATAAAGTATCTGTGCAAAATTTCAAGCGGCTAGCTTTACGCATTCGACCGCTATCGTGATTTTGACAGACGGACATGGTTAGTTCGACTCAGAATGGCAAGACGATCAAGGATATATACTTTGTGGGGTCCTAGATCAATATCTCGAGGTGTTACAAACGGAATAACTTGATTAGTACACCCCCGTCCAATGATGGTGAATATAAAAACTAAGAACCCTAACGAAATTCTCCTTTCATCTTTGGATAACCACCCAGTTAAAACCAATTGAAGACGACCACTGACTAGTGATCATCTAGACTGAAGGGGCACCTCTTAAGCAAAAAAAAACAAGTAAAAGCGTGCTAAGTTCGGCCGGGCCGAATCTTATATACTCTCCACCATGGATCGCATTTGTCGAGTTCTTTTCCCGGCATCTCTTCTTAGGACCGATATAAACCATACTTGCCAAAGTTGTTGGATATCATAACAAAACACGTCGTGCAAAATTTCATTCCAATCGGATAAGAATTGCACCCTCTAGAGGCTCAAGAAATCAAGACCCAAGATCGGTTTATATAGCAGCTATATCAGGTTATCGACCGATTTAAACCATACTTGGCACAGTTGTTGGATATCATAACAAAACACGTCGTGCGAAATTCCATTCCAATCGGATAAGAATTGCGCCCTCTAGAGGCTCAAGAAGTCAAGACCCAAGATCGGTTTATATGGCAGCTATATCAGGTTATGAACCGGTTTGAACCATACTTGGCACAGTTGTTGGGTATCATAACAAAACACGTCGTGCGAAATTGCCTTCCAATCGGATAAGAATTGCGCACTCTAGAGGCTCAAGAAGTCAAGACCCAAGATCGGTTTATATGGCAGCTATATCAGGTTATGGACCAAGTTGAACCATACTTGGCACAGTTGTTGGATATCATAACAAAACACGTCGTGCAAAATTTCATTCTGATCGGATAAGAATTGCGCACGCTAGAGGCTCAAGAAGTCAAGACCCAAGATCGGTTTATATGGCAGCTATATCAGGTTATGGACCGATTTCAACCATACTTGGCACAGTTGTTGGATATCATAAGAAAACCCGTCGTGCAAAGTTTTATTCCAATCGGATAAGAATTGCGCACTCTAGAGGCTTAAGAAGTCAAGACCCTAGATCGGTTTATATGGCAGCTATATCAAAACATGGACCGATATGGCCCATTTACAATACCAACCGACCTACACTAATAAGAAGTATTTGTGCAAAATTTCAAGCGGCTAGCTTTACTCCTTCGGAAGTTAGCGTGCTTTCGACAGACAGACGGACGGACGGACGGACGGACAGACGGACGGACATGGCTAGATCGACATAAAATGTCGCGACGATCAAGAATATATATACTTTATGGGGTCTCAGACGAATATTTCGGGTAGTTACAAACAGAATGACGAAATTGGTATACCCCCCATCTTATGGTGGAGGGTATAAAAAAAATAAAAATAAAATAAAATAACACTCTCAAAGACTAGATAGTGGCTAAGTACGAGGAAAGAAGTTTCTACCAACTAAACAGATCTGGCGTTTTTGAAAATTTGGGTAAGGAGGAGGGTCGGCCCCCCATTCGCATATCAAAAAATGTAAAACCCTATTTTCACCACGGGATCTTGATGAAAATTTCCTGGAAATAATATAATTTAAGGGACACACAAACAAACATACAAACAAACAAATTGATGTTTATATATAAGATAGCTGGACAGGGCCCGCTCCGCTGCCCCTTCTTTTTCTCTCTTATTTTATCTGAGCCCAAAGTGTGGATATCATATTGGTGCTTTACTCCCCAATACCTTTCATTTGAGCCTTATATTGCTAAGGTCGGTAAATATGTCAGGCATGGCGGAGGTAGTTGGGGGTGAGGTGGACCCCCATATATCAGATTCATGCTCTAGTCTCAAATTCCTTTCATTTGAACCCCATGTTGTCATTTTTGATTTATATTTCCATTTGTCGGACTTTGGAGGTGGTGCGGCCCCCATGAATATCCCACCTTAAGTAAGGATACCAATTTCCCTGATTTTGACTCATTATAAATACACTAAATTTCGCTTAAATCCTCCCACCCACCGCCGAGATCTGGGAGGACCCCTCAATAAAGTTTGGATGTTAGATCTACTTCATTCTCTTGGTTTTGGTGGTGAACTGGAGTAGCCAAATCCTTTGCCCGAAAGTGGACATAAGATTCATACTCTACTCCCAAAAACCATTTTTGAGCTTCATATAGCATTCATATATATATGTGTGGTTTAGGTGGTGAGGTGTCCCTGAAACACTTGGTCATAAAACTGATATCAGATTTCCGCCCCTTTCTGCCATAATCCACAACTATGTCCATTTTGAGGAATATGTAGCCCTAAAAGAATATCAGCATCATGCTCTACTCTCAAATTTGTTTTATTCTAGCCCCAATTTCTATTGGTTTAGGGGAAGTTTATGGGGCGAAACAACGCCCAATCACTTGTCCCTAAACTTGGATATCAATTGCCCTCTGACACATACTTTCATTTGATTACAAGACATTCTCTGTCGTCCTCCATGACAGTTTGGTGTGGGAGGAGAGGGTCGAACCCACTGATGCTAAGACCCAAAATACAATTTACTTCAGTCTTTCATTGTCGCCATCTACATGCCCTGCTGGACGGCAAGTCTACAGGACGACTCTACTGATAAAGACCTTTCATGATGGTCATACATGTCCACTTGGGATGGTTTTCGTTTTGGGGCTGCCTCCTTGGTAACTACACCCAATTCTCTCCATACCTTTCATTTAAGTCCCATAAGGCCGGGTCGGTCCACTTTTGATTTTGGAAAGTTTTGGACTTTGGACGGCTCCCTAGATACTATTAGTATCAAATTTTTAGTATCATTATCATACTCTACTCTCGAATACCTTTAATTGCAGTCCTATATTGTCGCGATCGGTCCACTTTTTATTTTGAGCGGTATTCTTAGGGACGCCCTAGGTATTTGTATCCAATTTTGACACAATATTCGTATTCTACTTCCAAAAGCCTTTCATTTGAGTCCCATATTGCCCAATCGGTCCACTTTGATTTTGGGAGGTTTTGGGCTTGGGACGGCTCCCTTGATACTTGTATCCAAATTTTAATATCATTTTAATACTCGACTCTTTTCATTGGGGACCTATATTGTCCCAATCGGTCCACTTTTTATTGTGGGCGGTACTCTTGGTGGGCGCTCTAGGTATTTGGATCCAATTTTTTACACCATATTCGTATTCTACTTCCAAAAGCCTTTCATTTGAGTTCCACATCGCCCAATCGGTCCACTTTGATTTTGGGAGGTTTTGGGCCAAATTTTAGTATCATTTTCATACTCGACTCCTTTCATTGGGGACCTATATTGTCTCAATCGGTCCACTTTTTATTGTGGGCGGTACTCTTGGGGGGGGCGCTCTGGAAAGCCTTTCATTTGAGTCCCATTTTGTCCCAATCAGTGCACTTTGATTTTTGGAGGTAATTTTGGTGTGGTTTTAGGCTTGGAACGGCTCGCTTGATACTTGGACCCAATTTTAAGTATCATATTCTAATCGCAAATACCTTTTATTTGGTTCCCATATTTTCCAGATCGGTCCACTTTTGATTTTGGGCGGTTTTGGGCCTGGGGCAACCCCTAAGTACTTGGACCCAACTTTCAATACCATATTCGCATTAAACTCCTAAATACCTTTCATTTGGCTACCATATTGTAAATATCTACTGCTTGGGGGTTTTGGAGGGTGAGGAGGCCCCTCAGACAATATGGAAATAATTTGTGTCAGATGTGTACTCTAATCTTAAATACCTTTCCTTTGATACCTATATTGCCCAAAGCGATTAAAGTAACCCGTTGGGTGGTGTCTTTGAGGGTGGGGGACCCCCCCGACACTTGGTGTGACATTTTAATGCCATTTCATTTGATACCCATATTGTCATTGACATTTCATTTGATACCCATATTGTCCCAATCGGTAAACATGACCGTTCGGATGGGTTTTGGGATGGGACGTCCCCCCAGGTTATTTGAGCCCAGAATTTTGTTGTATCATTAGGTGGCATACAAAATGTAGCTTATAGCGGTGCAGGCATCTCCGAGATCTGGCGTTTTTAAAAATTTGGATATGGGGGAGGGTCCGCCCCCCTTCGGATATCACACAATGTAGTACCCTATTTTCACTATTTTCAACTTCCACCATTTGTGAACGAAAATCGGTTCTGCCGTTTTTGAGTCAATATGGAACAAACAAACAAAATTAGATACAAACAAACAAAAGATCTAGTCATGTCCCATGTCATGTCCGTCCAATCCCATAAAGTATATATATTCTTGATCGACATGACATTTTAAGTCGATCTAGCCATGTCCGTCCGTCTGTCTGTCGAAAGCACGCTAACTTCCGCAGGAGTAAAGCAGCCGCTTGAAATTTTTGCACAAATTCTTCTTATTAGAGTAGGTCGGTTGGGATTGTAAATGAGCCATATCGGTTCATGTTTTGATATAGCTGCCATATAAACCGATCATAGATCTTGACTTCTTGAGTCTCTAGAGGGCGCAATCCTTAACCCATTTTGCCTGAAATTTGTCGTGGCGTGTTTTGTTATAATTTCCAACAACTATGATAAGTATGATGGAAATCGTTTCATAATCTGATATAGCTGTCATATAAACCGATCTGGGGTCTTGACTTCTTTGGCCTCTAGAGGGCGCTATTCCTATCCGATTTGGCTGAAATTTTGCATGACGTGTGTTGTTATGACTTCCAAAAACTGTACTAAGTGTGGTTCAAACCGTTCCATAACCTGATAAAGCTGTCGTATAAACCAATTAGGGGTCTTGACTTGTTGAGCCTCTAGAGGGTGTAATTATTATCTAATCGGGCTGAAATTTTGAACAACGGATTTTTCCATAACTTTCAACATACGTGTCAAATATTTTCCGAATCGGTCTATAGCCTGATACAGCTCCTATATAAATCGATCTCCCTATTTTATTTCTTGAGCCTCTAGAAGGCGAAATTCCTATCCGATTTGGCTGAAATTTGGCATGACGTGTTTCATACTATATATGGTTCAAATGGGCCCATAAGCTGATATAGCTTTCATATAAACCGATCTGGGATTTTGACTTCTTGAGCCTCTGGGTTAGGTTAGGTTGAAATGAGGGTGCAGATATTAATCCGCCCCATGCCACTATGGACATACACCTGAGCTAGTAATTGGCTTGTTGTGCGCTCTAAAAACTTTAAAGTAACCTCTAAAAAGAAAATTTTAAGCTAGGAATTCCGTGCTACTTACAAAATCCTTAATTGTTCTCAATACCACTCCCCTAAGATGGTTCATGTTTGATATTGTGTCTCCACCTAAGTACCGGCATCTGTTGGACGCGAAAACCGGGCAATGACAATGGAAATGCTCCAACTTCTTATCAACTTCCCCGCATGCCCTACACATGGTATCACTTGACGCACCGATTTTACATAAGTGAGCTCGTAGTCCCATGTGTCCCGTTATGATACCAATACCTATACTGACCTCCTTCTTGCTTCCTTTCAGTAATAGCCTCGTCTTTTCACGATCTGGATCCCGCCATAGGATTTTCGCCGTCCTACCGACCGCGCATGCGCATTCGTCGCCCATTCCCTTAACTCAGTCTGCGTCAACCCGAAAGGCTTCGGGTTAACCAAGTTTATTGACGGCAGTCCTCTGGCCTTCACTGCCAAATCGTCTGCCCTTTCATTTCCCCTTACTCCGTTATGACCCGGCACCCAAACTATGCGGATTTTCCCATCCTCAGATGAGGCGTTAATTTCCTTCTAACACTGCAAGACTGTTCGTGACCTTACCGTCCTGGTTGTTATGCACTTATGGCAATTTTACTGTCGGTAAAGATGTTCACACTCGATGTCCTCGCGTTAGCACCATACCACGCATTCCGTGATCGCCCGGATCTCCGCCTGCAAGACCGTATTATGGTCAGGCAGTCTAAAACAGATCTCAGTCCCTGGGTTCTCAATGTAAACCCCTAGGCCCACTCTGTCCTCTAGCTTTGATCCATCCGTGAAACATGATCTTCCAGATGGCAATACTAGGGTTCCGTCAATCCAAGACTGTGTCGATGGCAGCAGTGCCTCGCACTCGGCTTCAAGGTTCATCCCAGGTATACGATCGGAAACCTCTTCCCTTCCTTCCAGGTTTCCTATCATCGCCTCGATTATACCGCGATGGTATGAGCTGCTCCCATCCTCAATCCATTCTCCCATCGTCTATATGTCAATGGGTCGGATATCTAGAATAGTCTCCAGGGGCGTGGTCCTCATCGCGCCGTCTATGCCAAGACAACATGCTCTCTGAACCTGTTGTATGGTCCTTTTGTTGCACTTTTTCTCCATAGCAGTCCTCCAAACTACTGAGGTGTAAGTAAGTATTGGTCTAATCACGCTTCTGTAGAGCCAGTGGACTATCGTCGGATTCAGGCTCTACATAGTGCCCAACATATGTGAGCCTTCTCAGTACGCTCCCGAATGTGCCACTTCCAATTCAGTTTCCTGTCCAAGATCACACCTAAGTATTTGACCTTGTCAGATATCGAAATCGTCTTATTGAGGAAACGTGGTGCGTTACATTGGCCCACCTTTGTCTTCCTCGTGAACAGGCATATTTCAGTTTTCTCTGGGTTAACATTGAGACCTCTGGGTCTAGCCCAGTCATATGCCATATGCAAGACCCTTTCGGCCCTTCTAAATAGCTCGTTTGGATCCTTACCCCTTAGAAGTATTGTAACATCGTCTGATCCTCTAGGGGGCGCAGTTATCATCCGATTTGTCTGACAGTTTCTCCCATGAACTTCAACATACGTGTCAAATATGGTCTGAATCGGTCTATAGCCTGAAAGAGCACCCATTTAAACTGATCTCCTTATTTTACTTTTTGATCCCCTAAAGAGCGCAATTTTTATTCGAATTGGCTTCCATTATGGTCTCCAACATTCAATTATGGTCCGAATCGGACCATAACTTGATTTAAGTTTCAATATCACAGCAATTCTTATCTTTTATCATTTGTTTGCATAAAAAGAGATACCGGGAAAAGAACTCGACAAATGCGATCCATGGTGGAGGTTATATAAGATTCGACCCGGCCGAATGTAGCACGCTTTTACTTGTTATATAAGCTTATATAAGCTGTAGTACGTAGACTCCATGGTGTAGGGTATTATATTATCGGTTCGGCCTGACTTTTGTCTTTCCTTATTGGTTGATGAACATTTTTTGCGTTTTCATTATTAGGCCAGAAACTTATATGGCAGCCCTCGTAACTGTGAATATATGGTTGCCCAAGAAGTAATTGCGGATTTTTCATATAATCGGCGTTGACAAATTTTTTCACAGCTTGTGACTGTGTAATTGCATTCTTTCTTCTGTTACTTTTAGCTTGCTTTAGAAAAAAAGTGTAAAAAAGTATATTTGATTAAAGTTCATTTTAAGTTTTATTAAAAATTCATTTACTTTCTTTTAAAAAATCCGCAATTACTTTTTGGGCAACCCAATAGTAGTGAAGTTATAATGAAATAGGATGATTGATATATCCATGGTTATTTGTTTGAACTCCATATATCTTCTTGGCATGAAGTTGTTTATCTGTACTATTTCTTACCGAATAACTAACAACTGATGACAAAACCACCATATGTGGTTAACAAAATATTCTTATGCAAAAACTTGTCTTTTTTTCTTCATTTACAAAGCATATTTTGTCCATCTTATCACAGTACTTGTATAGTCAGTCTATCGTTTAAGCGTCAACTCTGTTTCATTTCTCAACCACATAATGTGGAATACATTTTCTATTCATCTCGTCTGTCATTCAGTGTGAAGGCAAATACAAAATTTTTAATTTTTTCAATTATTTGCCAATGTATAATTTTAATTTATCATCAATGCAGTATCACAAATTAAGTTGTGCATTTCAATTGCAAAATATACATGCAATATGAAGTCTTTAATTGTTCAACAAATTCAATAAAATCTTGAACACCATCTGTGCCAAAAGGTTAAGTAGTAACCGAGCAAGGTAGTTGAAATTGAAACTTTGAATTTGCAATGTCTAGAGCAGCGATGGGCATGTAAACACTCACTACTGCACAATATTGTGTACTTTCAGAAGAACATAAGCCCATGGCCTTGTAAATAATGTGTTTAAGTCTTGGTATGTCCATTACTGGTCTAGAGCAACAAACATTTCCATGAAATTTTTAACATACTTCCTGCAGTAGCTTTGCCATAGCTTTTCATGCTAGGTTTCCTAGGAAATAATTTCAAGTGCTCAATTTGGATATGTGCATTTGGTATGGATGATGCTTTACAAATATCTCAATTAGGAAAGGTCAAAAAGGTGATGATGAACTTTTCGATGGCCGTTTAAGGTCGAAATGTTATACAGGTTAAGTAGATAGCATTTACTTAGTTATATAAATTGTTTTGGGCAGTGTGAGAGGAAAGAAATGTTAACAATTTCAAAGTACTGACATGTTTTAAGTTAAAAAGAAACATTTAAATCTATAGCAATTAAAGAGTTATTGACAGTCTACAACACTAGGATCAATCCCATGGCAGCCGGTTGTATGCACCGGTTTGACTCGACGGAGTCCATTATCGGTAAGGGCTGTCGCTTTAGTGTGCGTGTTCGTCCTTTTTCTCGTCATGGCAGAGGCACATCCCGGAGTGCCTTCTCCGCACGCTTCTGGTTCGTGCCGAGATTGAAAAGAAGCCCGCATCCTGGCTCTGTTCGGTTTGCCAGAACCGCCTTCATCATCGGACGGTGTCGGTGTAACCGGTGCATGAAGTGGGTCATTTCCGATCTTGCTCTGGCCTTACGTTACTATGGGAGTAAAGTAGTACTGAATATGTTGCATATGGTGCTGTACGAACATAGACAACAGTGGTTTACAAATGTCGGCATTGTGCCAGGATACACTTCTTGGCATTCGCCGGGCAATCTTGTGGCGGGGGTGTTGTTATTGCGTAAATTGTCGCACCAGAGTTCTCGTAGAGGTCACGCAGCCCAATTCAATCGTTCAATTGAATTGCAATGATCTCAGAGGAAAGATCGAAGAGATTGTAAATTTTATTCGACACCGTAGCGTTAGAGGTTTGCATTTTCGCCTATGACGTCGAACGCTTGGGTTCGAATCCTGGCAAGAACATGAGAAAAATTTTCAGCGGTGGCGATATCCTCCTAATTCTGGTGACATTTGTGAGGTACCATGCCATGAATAGAATTAATGTAAAAACCTATTCCCAAAAAGGTATCGGGCGCATTGTGACACGATGTTCTGAATCGGCAATAAAAAGGAGGACCCTTGTCATTGAGCTTGAACCTAAAACGGACAGCGCACACTGATATGTTAAAAGTTTTCCCGGTTCGTGAGTAAATTTACATTTGGAGGAACATATGGATAGCGCTGATCCAGTAGACAAAGCTGACCAACAACATCTGCCAGCACAGTTGTCACGGACGCAATGTGCTACCTAAGAGAGGCTTAAGGTAAGGCGGTGGGGATTGGCATTCGTGATACACCATTCCTTGCAATACTGACCCATTTCGCCTGCGCCTGGCGCTAGGGACCCCAACATAGTGTGTTTGGGGATAGCAATAAGGCCTGGTACTGCCGAGATAGAGCTATACAACGTGCACATACCGCCAGTTGGCAGTAGTGGTCCAGCATATGGCCAAGCTTACAAGCCCAATATAAGTAAGCTACTATCTGGCCATAATCGTCGGTTCTAGGAGACTTTAATGGGCATCTCGTTTTATGACATTCTCTCCTAAGTAACCACCAGCGGGGCATAGCTTTGGCAGAGCAGATCTAAGGCTTCACGTTTCGCACGGTGAACCTCGCCAAACATTTGCATTGCATCCCCTGATCTCCTGAGTGACGTATCCTGGCATGCCGTCGTTTCTTTTGGGTCAGACCACCTTCCCATAATTCTCACCATCGCCCGGTCACCCGACTTCATAACCTCCGAGCACCGGCCGTTTGTCAATCAGAGGAAGGCTTCAAAGAGTACACCAATCGCCGCTTGGTACCGCCTCGGATGCTAGTTGGCGAGAGGAAATTCCGAGACATCATTAACGCAGCAGCCGCTCGCTTTATACCAACCCCAACTGAGGCCTAATTTCCCGGCACAGGCAGTGGTACTCGCAGACGAGCGTGATGGGATTCATTGTATGGATCCCACTAACCCCAGAATCAGCGAGCTGAATCTGGAAATAAACAGGGGAGTCAACGAACATAGGCGGAATTTTTGGCTGGAACACTTGAAGCAATGTAACTTAGGTGCCGGTTTAAGCAAGCTGTCAGTCACTTTTAGCGTCGTAACTGCGACTGATCCGAAGAGATGCGCCAGGTTCTTCAACCGTCAATTTATTGTGCATGCTGAGAGTGACTGGGTTAGGAGGAGAGCCATTCGTCGCATACGTGAATTGCGAGCCGAAGGACAGTCATCACAATTTACCTTGGACGAAGTTACGAATGTCATCAGTGACGCCAAGTCAAACAAGGCGTTGGGCCTCGACAGAATCTGTACATTGATACTGAAGAATCTGGATATACCTGGAATCGAGTACCTTACAACTGGCCTCAATCTGTCTTGGTCCACTCTTATAAAGGGTGATTTTTTAGCTATTATTTTATTGGGAGCACTAGTTTAAACAACTCACGCACGTTTCGTGTTTATATGAAATAATCTTCAAACATTAAGTTATATGGACCGTACTATCGTTTAAAATAAGGATTTCATATATTTTTTCAGAATTTTTTGTGTGTGGTTTTTTTTTTTGAAAAACTTATTATAGCTCTCAAAAAATCATCCTTTAGTACCCGATGTCTCGAAAATGGACAGAGTGATCTCGCTACTGAAGCCTGCAAAAGACCCAAGAAGGGGGTGTCCCACAGACCGATATCCCTTCTCTCACCTTCAGCCAAGGAGCTTAAGGGACCTCTCCTCCCCAAACTCGTTGGAGAATTTCCATTCGCCGGGCATCAGCATGGATTTCAAAGACTTCATATCACAACAACTGCTTTGCATGCCATCACCGCACACATTTGCCGTGGCTTCAATCAGCCCAGGCCGTACCTTAGGATGGTCCTTGTGCCACTGGACCTATCGAACTATTTGAGTACATAGCCCCTGCAGACAGGCCTGAAACACTGGGTCGCGAATTATCTGTGTGGTCGCCAGTCATTTGTGGAATTTAGAGAGAAGAACTCGTGGAGTGAAACAAGATGTTCCACAAGGCGGGGTGATATCTCCGACTATGTTTAACCTCTTTTTATTCTCTATTCCTCCTCCATCCTCTGCTGGAGGGGGTGGAATCATATGCGGACGATTGTATTGTATTGGCATTAGGCCCCGAACCCATTGATGACATCTGCATCAGGTTAAACGTATACCTCAACGAACTTGCCTCTTATATCGCTGCACGAGATCTGAAGTTATCTTCCACCAAATCTTCAGCCACTTTGTTCACTATATGCTCGCATGAGGTGGATAGGAAGCTGAATTTGATGTTCAATGGAGAAATGATTCTGACCATTAAGTGCTCTAAAATACTTCGAGACAGCTCTTACAAATTCTCCTCATAGCAATTGGAGGAAAAGTCAAAAGTAGAAACAAGGTCCTCAAGTCACTTGGCGGCAGCACTTGGGGTGCCGACAAATAAACCTTGATGACAATACAAATCAATTAGCCGGTCTGGAGAAAGTTCTGTGAATAATATCAGAATGCCGGAAAGAAAGGAATCCCTCAAAGTCGACCTATTGATACACTGCTCCACAGTGGGTATGAGGGCTAAGTCCTCGAAATTAAAAGTTTA
Source organism: Stomoxys calcitrans (assembly GCF_963082655.1). Taxonomy (NCBI): domain Eukaryota; kingdom Metazoa; phylum Arthropoda; class Insecta; order Diptera; family Muscidae; genus Stomoxys; species Stomoxys calcitrans. The sequence goes on along the minus strand of NC_081555.1, from coordinate 106,809,504 downwards.
GCCTCCACGAGATAACGTCTAGTAATGGGTTGAGGGTCATAGTTTCGCCGCCGCAAAAAACATGGTAGTTAGTAGCACCAGATTTCAACATAAAAATATTCACAAAGCCACATGGCTGTCACCTATTCAAAACACGAGGAACCAAATTGATCACGTTGTGATAGAAAGCACTGTTCTGATGATATAATGGCGCAGTAGCAAGCTATTGCCCACTCCGTGGAAATGCCGCGAAATCCATGCTTGGGTACTGGAAGAGTGTCTAGATGCAACTGAAGCCAAGAACGCGGCATATAGATCAACCGTGCAATCAGTAGCAACGCGCCAGATAAAGGTGAGGTATCGGGAGAAAAGGAGATAGGAGAAACGTCTAATCCGCCGAAAGAAAAAGGAAATGGAAAGACATGAGTGTGAGCGAATTGAGATGTACAGGTGTCAGAATGAAGTTAGAAATTCTACCAAACAATTAAACATCAAACCGATGACTTTGGTGCAGGCACATCCTTCTGCAGAGACAAAGAAGGAAACCTGGTAACTGACACAGACACTTTACCCAACTGCTAGTGTCCGACGTTGGCGGCGAAGAGGATACCGCAGAACCAATCGATGATGATGGTTTAGAATGTTTACCTCCTACTCAGAATGAGGTCCAAGTAGCAGTGACCCAACTAAAGAACAAAAAGCGGCAGGAGCCGACGGGTTACCCGCTGAACTATATAAGACCGGAGGCGATACGGTGATAAGGCGTATGCATCAGCTTTTCTGCGCAATCTGGCTAAAAGAACGCATACCCGATGATTGGAACCCCAGCTTCTATGTCCCGTACACAAGAAAGGAGGCAAAACGGAATGTGCCAACTACTGAGGAATAGGTCTCCTCCCTATTGCATCGAAGATACTCTCGAGCGTACTGTGTGAAAGATTAAAACCTAAAGTCACTGAGATAATTGGGACCTACCAATGCGGCTTTAGACCTGGTAAATCAGTCCTGGACCAGATGTTCCCACTCCGCCTAATCTTGGAAAAGACCCGAGAAGGACAAATCAACACCTACCATCTCTTTGTTGACTACAAAACCGCCTTCGATACTCGGAGCGCATGGAACGCTATTCTGTGTTCGGCTAGTGGAACAAATATTCTGTCATAGCCTTATAAAGTAAAGTACAGTAAGGAATTATGGTATGGCTTGGCAAACCATCTCATACCGTGCATAACTGCCAAGCTTACTCTTTCGAAAGTAAGCGTGCATTCGACAGAGGGATGGACGGAAATGGCTAGATGGCCTTAAAACGTGATGACAATTAAGAATATATATGTATACTCTATTGGATCTTAGACGAATATTGCGAGATGTAACAAACGAAATGACGAAAATTTTATATCCCCATCCTATGGTGGATGGTATAAGAAGTGTGATAAACCTTTAAACTAAATCTTACCTGCCATCAATAGCAAATCAATTCCCAATTTATTGGAAAGTAAAAACTCGAACCAAAGCCACATGAACTTATGCATACCCCAATTTTAAATATTTATAAATTTCCAACACCTATGTACATCAAACCCCTTGACTAATTTGAAACTTAAACAAAATGTTGAACCGTATGACATTCGACAATTTTTGGCAACGACATCAACATTTCAAGCATTGTGGTTACTAAACAGATGCTAAAGCAAAATGTCTTCGCTCTATGTATTTTGGTGTTGGATAAAACTTTTACTCAAAGAATTGCAAATATTTTTAACAAAATGCAGATGTAAACAACACCACACCACGCACACAGATTGACAAACATCATAGTCGTGTGCAACTCGACAACAAGCTGCATGCAATGATGACAACATGGAGCTGTTATGGCAGTAGCAGCATTTATCTAAACACTGGCAATTTGCAAAACATCTCTTCAATGTAGGGGGATGGCAGCTATTCTCTGTATTTCGGTCACAGCAGCCACTGTCGTCAAATGCAGCAAAACTTTAGCCAAGACAACGGAAATGAATTTCAAAGAAAATATGTCTGCTTCGGGTGAGATAAAAACAAAATGGGAACAAATTTAAGAGGGGGGATTATTGTTTAAATCAATTTTAAGGATTGTTTGGAGGAAATGCTTCTAGCAGTTTATGGTTTGTATTTCTAAAAAGCAGATTTAATTTTTATTAACAGTAATTTTTAGTTGGAATTAGGGGACTTTAAAGGTTAGGTTAGGTTGGAAAGAGGGTGCAGCTATTATTCCGCCCCATGCCACTATAGACATACACCTAAGCAGGTAATCGGCTTGTTGTGCGCTCTAAAAACTAAAAAGAAACCTCGAAAAGAGAAAACTTTTAGTGAGGAATTCCCTGCTACTGCCAGAAGGAAGCAATCGTTCCACAATTGACTCAGAATACACGATTGATTCGATCTAGCCATGTCCGTCTGTCCGTTTGACTCTCCATGGTAAATTGTAATCAAAGTACGATAGTATATTATCATAACTTTCAGACTTCCTTTTTGGGCTAGAAACGAAGCCTATTGATATTGGAAAAAATCGGTTCAAATTTGGTTGAAGCTTCTTCGGCTTAAATTAATTGCAGCTTTTTAAAGTATCGAAAAAGTATCAACAAAAATGGGCTTCAAAATGGAGTTAAGACAAAGTGAGTGATTTTAACTCCCACAAAGCCCTGTAAACCCTAGCAGATAAAGAAAATGCAGAAATTTGGGAACTACAACTTTGAGATAGGCATCAACTTTAGCTACCTCGGTAACGGCGTAACCGAAACAAATGACACCAGTTTTGAAATAAAACGAGGGATAATATGGGCTAACAGATGCTACTTTGGATTGAGCAAGCTGCTGAGGAGCAAAGCCACCTCTCGACAGACGAAGATTACACTATACAAGACAAGATTACACTATACAAGATACTACCGGTGCTGTTGTATGGCTTTAAGGCATGGGTAATTTCAAAAGTAGATGAGGAAGTTTAGCCTTCACGAGATAACGTCCAGTAATGGGTTGAGGCTGATAGATTTCCCTGCGGCAAAAAAACATCGTAGCTAGCAGCACCAGATTTCAACAAACAAAAAAGTTCAAAGTCACATGGCTGTCACCTGATCAAAACACGATAAACCAAATTGATCACGTTGTAATAGATGGATGGCATTCATCAAGCGTGTTAGATGTACGATCGATCCGTGGAGCGAATATAGATTCGGATCATTACCTTGTTGCAGCAAAGGTTCGTACCCGTTTGAACATGACGAGGAAAGTACGATCTGACACTGCACGGAAGCTGGACATTGAAAAGCTGCAAGCACAACAGATGGCAGCGGCATACTCCACTCAACTGACCCAAATGCTTGTGAAAGCACTCCTTGTTCCGATGATACAATGGCGCAGTAGCAAACTATAGCCCACTCCATGGAAAATCCCGCAAAATCCGTACTTGGGTACCGGAAGCCTCCTCCAAGTAACCCATGGTACGAGTGTCGAGATGCTAGTGAAGCCAAGAATGCGGCATATAGAGCAACCCTGCAATCAGTAGCAACGCGCTAGATGAAGAAATGGTATAGGGAGAAAAGGAGATAGGAGAAACATCTGTTCCGCAGAAAGAAAAAGGAAATGGAAAGACGTGAGTGCGAACATATTGAGATGTACAGGAGTCAGAATGAAGTCCGGAAATTCTACCAAGGATTTAAACATCAAACCGATGGCTTTGGTGCAGGCACACCCTCCTGTAGAGAAAAAGAGGGAAAACTGGTAACTGACACAGATAACATGCTGAGGATATGGAAAGAACATTTTACACAACTGCAAGTGTCCGACATTGGCGGCGAAGAGGATACCACAAAACCAATCCCTGGTGATGGTATAGAATATTTACCTCCTAGTCAGAATGAGAGCCAAGTAGCAGTGACCGGACCAAAGAACAACAAGACAGCAGGAGCCGACGGGTTACCCGCTGAACTATTTAAGACCGAAGGCGACACGCTGATTAGGCGTATGCATCAAATTTTCTGCTCAATCTGGCTACAAGAACGCATACCCGATGATTGGAACCTCAGCATACTATGTCCCGTACACAAGAAAGGAGACAAGACGGAATGTGTCAACTACATAGGAATAAGTCTCCTCCCCACCGCATACAAGAAGTCGGGAGGCGCTTGGAACGCTATTCTACGTTCGGCTAGTGGAACAAATATTCTGTCAAAGCCAATTAAAGTAAAGTAAGTAGTCGAGGTAGTACTTGGAGTGTTTGAGGGAAAAATCCTTCGTTGAACATATGGACCAGTTTGCGTTAATGAAGAATATAGGCGTCGTATGAAACACGAGCTATATGACGACGATAGCACAAATATTCTGTCATAGCCAATATACGAAAGAAAGAAAGGCATAGAGGAAATCGTGTGCAAAATTTTAAAAAGATTGGTTAATAAATGAGCTTGTAATGGCTCTAGAAACGAAAATCGGACGATATATATACATGGAAGCTATTGCGACATCCTGCAAAGTCATACCATCATTGGAGGCCACCGTAGCGCAGAGGTTAGCATTTCCGCCTATGACGCTAAACGCTTGGTTTCGAATCCTGGCGAGACCATCAGAAAAAATTTGTCAGCGGTGGTTTTCCCCTCCTAATGCTGGCGACATTTGCGAGGTACTATGCCACGTAAAAACTTCTCTTCAAGAAGGGGTCTCGCACTGCGGCACGCCGTTTGGACTCGGCTATAAAAGGCCGCTTATCATTGAGCTTAAACATGAATCGGACCGCACTCATTGATATTTGAGAAGTTTGCCTCTGTTCGTTAATGAAATGTTCTTGGTCAAATTTGCATTTTTTACCAAACTCAGGCATGGCTAGGCTTTGTAGTCAAAGATAAGATGGTATGTATTGATTTGTTTATCTTGGGACTATGGTGGATTTACCAGGTCTTAAGCTGCATTGATAGGGCGTAATTATCTCATTGACAAGGTTTTAATCTTTCTCATAGGGGAGGTAAACTTATTCCACTGTAGTTGGAACGCTGAGGTTCCAATCATAGGGTATGTGTTCTTCTAGCCAGATTGTGTAGCTGACCCATACGCCTTGTTATTTCGAGTATCATTGGCAATCAGTATTTGGGTAAAACGAGTGCCACTTGACTCCTCACTGAGACTCTCCTCTCATGTCTCAAGAGAGACTCTCCTCTCGGTGAAGGGGTAAATAAAATTCGGTCCTGCCGAACTTAACCATAGACGTTGTTGCAATTGTCTAATAGTGACTGCCTGATTTAAATTTCATTGTTTCCAATATATATTTTTTTTCGTTTCGACTACGAATGGAAAAGAAGTCGAGACAAAAGTTTTACCAACGTCTCCCAAAAAGACGGCACAATGAAATAAGAGACAAAAAAAAAATCTTTTTTCTTTCCTCTTTTTTTCTAAGGGTAAACATAAATAATTTTCCAATACTCAATATTATCGTCTATATCTTTTCCAGAGTTCATGACATCCCCTAAAGTAGTTTATTTCCATTTTTCAGTAATGTCTTCGCCCTTTCATTAAAAGAGCAAAAAGTTTTATACACTAAGTTTGTAACCACTATCGAAAGATGCTAAAAGAGAACTTTGGGCAAACGGTTTTTGTACCCTCCACCATTGGATGGTGGTATACTACTTTCGTCATTCCCTTTGTAGCACTTTGAAATATTCTTCAAAGACGCCATAAAGGTATATATTGGGTTGCCCAAAAAGTAATTGCGGATTTTTCATATAGTCGGCGTTGACAAATTTTTTTCACAGCTTGTGACTCTGTAATTGCATTCTTTCTTCTTTCAGTTATCAGCTGTTACTTTTAGCTTGCTTTAGAAAAAAAGTGTAAAAAAAGTATATTTGATTAAAGTTCATTCAAAGTTTTATTAAAAATGCATTTACTTTCTTTTAAAAAATCCGCAATTACTTTTTGGGCAACCCAATATATTCTTGATCGTCATGACATTGTGAGTGGGTATAGCCATGCCGGTCCGTCTGTCCGTCCATCCGTCTGTCTATTGAAAGCACACCAGCGAACCTGCAAACAAATTGAAAAGTCCATTAGATTGGCATTAGTGAATTGGAGAACAACTGTGTAGACGAAATAAAGTGAGGAACAGGATTTATTAGCCATTCTTGGTTTACACACCTTATGTGACGGTGTCGACTCGTTTGGTGCTTTCGGAGGAGTAAAACTGGGCGCTTGAAATTTTATACAAACACTTCTTATTAGTACAGCTCGGTTGGGATTATAAATGGGCCATATGGGTCCATGTTTTGATAAAGCTGCCATATAAACCAATTTAGGATCTTTACTTCTTGACTTCTTGAGCAGCTAGTGGGGGCACAACTTTTATCAGACTTCTGGCTGAAATTTTTTTTGTGACTTTCAACAACTGTACTAAGAATGGTTCAAGTCGGTCCATAACCTGGTATAGCTGCCATATAAACCGATCTGGGATCTTGACTTTTTGCGTTCTTGAGTCTCTAAAGCGCGCAATTATTATCTGATTTGGCTGAAACTTTGCATGAAGTGTTTTACTTTGGCTTCCAACAAGTGCGTGAAGAATGGTCTTATTCGATTCATAACCTAATATAGCTCCCTTATAAACCGATATCCCGATTATGCTTCTTAACCCTCTAGAAGGCGCAATTCTTATCCGATTTGACTAAAATTTTGTACAACGGCTTCTCCCATGACCAACATACCCTGGCACGGAATAGCTATGAGCACGACACTGGCTGGAACATTGAGGTCTGAACTGTGTGGTCTTCATTGCTGTAACGGGAGGCTTAGCTGCGAGCTACCGGACGCATCCACAGGTTGCTGATAGTGGAATGCTCCATACGAAATAGCTGCTATGGCAGTCGCGCACAATCAGAGGAATAGAGCGGAGAGTCCCAGTGAGACGCCGGGCGGCACTGGCTCTTGCACAAATACTGAGTGCCTATGATGTACAGGGCGCGTCCACAGGTTGCTGATAGTGGAAATGCTCCATACGAAGTAGCTTCAATGGCAGTCGCGGACAATCAGCGGAATAGAGCGGAGAGTTTCAGCGAGACGCCGGGCGGCACCGGCTCTGCCAATATACTAAGTGCCTATGATGCTCAATATGACAAGGTGAGTTATAGGCGCCTTTAAATAACCAATGGGCACCTTGTTCCCACTGAGATCGGTCCTTTGGACCGGAACGAGCTTGCTCACCTACAGGAGCTTGACGAGGATCGCTACCTCCACATGAAAACGTGGCTACAACAACAACAACTACTACAACACCAACATACGTGTCAAATATGTTCTGAATCGGTATATAGCCGAATACAGCTCCCATATTAGCCGATCTCCCGATTTTACCCCTGAAGAGCGCAATTCTTATATGAACTGGCTGAAATTTTACACAATGGCTTCTACTATGGTCTCCAACATTTAGTTCAATAATGGTACGAATCGGACCAAATTTTTTATTCAAAATGCAAATTTTGCCCATGAACATTCCACTAAGGAACAGAGGCAAACTTCTCACATACCAATGGGTGCAGTCCGATTCAAGTTTAAGCTCAATGATAAGGGGCCTCCTTTTTATAGCCGAGTCCGAAAGGCGTGCCACAGTGCGACACCTCTTTGGAGAGAAGTCTTACATGGCATAGTACCTCACAAATGTTGCCAGCATTAGGAGGGGAAAACCACCGCTGAAAATTTTCTCTGATGGTCTCGCCAGGATTCGAACCAAGGCGTTCAGCGTCATAGGCGGACATGCTAACCTCGGCACTACGGTGGCCTCCCAATTCTTATACATTATCCCTTGTTTGGAGATATCGGGCAAAGAACGCGACAAATGTTATTTATGGTGGAGGGTATATAACATTCGGCCCGGTCGAACTTAGCACATTTTTACTTGTTTTTCTTTAGTTTATTTCCTCATTCGACCAGAATATAAGGAATGAATAATCATAAAATAGTTCCTTTTCTCAACGAAACTCTTGTGAAAAATAAAACTTTTTATTACTTCAATATTTATTGAGTTGTCATGCTATTTTTTCTTGCCTTTTGTTTCCCTGTATGTTTGGAAAAATAATTCCTCTCCAGCATAAATGGGGCACTATATTTTAAATTATGCTGCGAGCGCAATTTTCGTTCGTTCGTTTGTTTGTTCAATTCAATTGACCAAAAAATATGATTTATAGCATTTTTTAATGTGTTGAATGTTTCGATGTTTTTGCGGTTTTCGTGAACCGGCGAATGAGTTTGTGATAAATGGAAATAAAAATAGTTTGTGGTTTGAAAAATATCGTAATGCTGAAAAATGTATCATCTAGCTTTTTGGTAGTTGCAGCAGTCAGTCGCATACTCGTACAGTGTAGCGTATGAGTTATAGGTCAATGAAATCGAATAAATCATACGCTACACTGTACTTCAACTTAGAAATAATCCAATAAACAAAGGAATGGCGAAGGTCGGGCGGAAGGAAAGGAAGATAAGGAAGGCGAAGGTCGGGCGGAACTGACTATATAATACCATACGGTTAAGATCTGTATCAAAACAATCCGTGCCAAATTTTGTGCAGATCGGTTGAAAATTGTAGTTACTACAGCCATTAGAGTGCAAATCGGGCGATACATATACACGGGAGCTATATCTAAATCTGGACCGATTTTGATGAAATCTTGCACTTTTGTTAAGATCAATAACAAAACTAACCGTGCCAAATTTTGTGCAGATCGTTTGAAAATTGTAGTTACTACAGCCATTAGAGTGCAAATCGGGCGATACATATACACGGAAGCTATATCTAAATCTGAACCGATTCTGATGAAATCTTGCACGTTTATTAAGATCAGTAACAAAACAATCCGTGCCAAATTTTGTTCAAATCGGATGAAAATTGTAGTTACTACGGTCATTAAAGTGGAAATCGGGCTATACATATATATGGGCGCAATATCTGAACCGATTTTTACCAAAATCAATAGCGTTTGTTCTTTTCCCGGTGTCTCTTTTAGGCAAACAAAGGAAAGGATAAAAGATAAGAATTGCTATGCTATTGGAATAATGGAATGAATGTTGGAGACCACAGTAAAGTCATTGTGAAAAATTTTATCCAAATCGAATAAGGATTTCGCCCCCTTAGGGGAGATGTATTAGTTTAAAAACCGATTCGGACCATATTTGACATGTATGTTAAAGGTCATGGGAGAAGCCGTTCTACAAAATTTGACCCAAAATCAGATAATAATTGCGCCCTATAGAGGCTGAAGAAGTCCAGACCCCAAATCGGTTTATATGACAGCTATATCAGGTTAGGCATCGATTTCACCAGTAATTGGCACAGTTGTTAGGAATTATAACAAAATACCTTATGCAAAATTTCAGCTAAATCGAATTCAGTCCACCAGTGGCTCAAGAAGTCAAGATCCCAGATCGGTTTATATGATATATATACCCACCACCGAAGGACAACACATCCAAATATCCATTTCCGACCCTATAAAGTATCTATATTCTTGATCGTAAAAATCTAAAACGATCTAGCCATGTCCGTCCGTTTGTCAGTTGAAATCACGCTACAGTCTCTAAAAATAGAGATATTGAACTGAAACTTTGCATAGATTCTTTCTTTGTCCATAAGCAGGTTCGAAGATGGGCTATATCGGACTATATCTTGATATAGCCCCCATATAGACCAATCCGTCGATTTAGGAACTTAGGCCCATAAAAGCCCCATTTATTATCAGATTTTGCTGAAATTTCGGACAGTGAGTTGTGTTAGGCCACTCGACATCCCTCTTCAATTGGGTCCAGAACGGTCCAGATTTGGATATAAATGCCATATAGACCGATCTCTCGATTTAAGGTCTTGGGCCTATAAAAATCGAATTTATTGTCCGGTTTTGCTGAAAATTAGAACAGTTAGTTGCATTAGGCCCTTCAACATCCTTCTTCAATTTGGCCCGGATTGGTTCAGATTCGGATATAGCTGTCATATAGACCGATCTCTCGATTTAAGTTTTTGGGCCCACAAAGGGCGCACTTATTGTCCGATGTAGCCGAAATTTGGGACAGTGAGTAAAGTAAGACCCCTTGATATTGTTCTGCAATATGGCACAGATCGATCCAGATTTGGATATAGCTGCCATATAGTCCGATCTCTCGATTTAAAGTCTTGGGCCCATAAAAGGCGCACTTATTGTCCGATTTCGCCGAAATTTGAGACAGTGAGTAAGGTTAGGCTCCCTGATATGTTTCTGCAATTTGATTCAGATCGGTCCAGTTTTGGATATAGCTGTCATATAGACCGATCTCTCGATTTAAGGTTTTGGGCCCACAAAGGGCACACGTATTGTGCGATTTCGCCGAAATTAGGCACAGTGAGTTGCGTTAGGTCCCTCGACATAATTCTGCCATATAGCACAGATCGGTCCAGATTTGGATATAGCTGCCATATAGACCGATCTCTCGATTTAAGGTCTTGGGCCCATAAAGGCGCACTTATTATCCGATTTCGCCGAAATTTTCGACAGTGAGTTCTTTTTCAAATTGGCTCAGATCGGTCCAGATTTGGATATAGCTGCCATATAGACCGATCTCTAGATTTAAGATTTGAGCCCACAAAAGGCGCAATTAGTATCAGATTTCGCCGAAATTTAGGACAGTGAGTTGTGTTAGGCCCTTTGACAGCCCTCTTCAATTCGGACCAAATCGGTCCAGATTTGGATATAGCTGCAATATAGGCCGATCTCTCGATATTAGGCTTTGGGAACATAAAAGGCGGATTTATTGTCAGATTTCGCCGAAATTTGGAAAAGTGAGTTGCGTTGGGCTCTTCGACAACTTTCTGCAATTTGGCTCAGGTCGGTTCAGATTTGGATATAGCTGACATCTTTCGATTTAAGGTTTTGGGCCCATAAAAGGCACATTTACTGTTCGATTTCGCTGAAATTTGAGACAGCAAGTTGTGTTGGGTCCTTCGACAGCCTTTTTCAATTTGGCCTAAATCGGTCCAGATTATGATATAGCTACCATAAAGACCGATCTCTC